>NC_133345.1:34536352-34716352 GCF_030506205.2 Paramisgurnus dabryanus | reverse complement strand
TGAAAGTTGCTACTTTACATATTATTTGCATAGCATTATCATAATATGCTGTATATTAATATATTGGGAGAAAGCTGTTATATGTGAAATCATATAATGTGTGCACCCATATACGGCCAAAATTGAATGATCCTCATTTCATAACACATCTGCGACGATTCGACTGCGTGATTGGTAGTCGAATCAGGCTTCTCATATCGATGCATCGAATCTTCAACTATTCGGAGTCACCCATACTTCAACCATAAAGGGCACAAATTACCCATAAGGCCTCAGTATGTTCAGGATTTGGAGTTGAAACTAGTCTGATTTATGATTTTTATCTGATACTTTATCTGTTAAGGTTCACATAGATCACAAATTACTGTATGCTTGTGTCTCATGAGTAGTAATGTAGTACTCGAGACCGGCTTTCTCGGACTCGTCTCAGACTTGTTCCTTCAAAGACTCGGTCTTGAATCGGTCTCGGACCACAGTGGAAGGAGGACTCGAGACCAACGCATTTTTTATGTTCATATAAAAAACATGCAACACATAACAAAAATAATAAAATGCAATGTTGACGGGCATAATTTGAAAATGACATCCCATGATGCAATGCAAAGATACTGCCATCAGAGCCGTTTATTTATCTCTAGAAAATAGGCAGAAGATGATGCATGCGGTGGGGATTTTTTTAATGATAGTAAAAGCATAGTCCATATTAAGACTGCTCCTCTAAACAATTCCCAATCTAGCTTAGTCTGTAGGCCTAACTGTTGATTATTAACTGGGGTGATATTAAATCATGAATATGAAAACTGACATGTTTATATGGTATTGGTCTCGACTCAGACTTGCTCCCTCAAAGATTCGGTCTTGACTTGGACTCGACTGTATTTGAAAACCAACAGACTCGGTCTTGACACGGTCTTGACCCTTCAAAGACTCAGTCTTGACTCCGACTCGGCATAGGCGGTCTCTTCCCCATCACTACTCATGAGCATACAAAATGATCATAGTCAGTTGCCGTTAATACTATTCCTAGGTCTTGTACTATTTATATGTTTTTGTTTTATTTTTAAGGCTTTCATAAGACACTGTCCACTACCTGAAGATCATGCTGAAGCACATTTAGGTTTTCACAAATGGATGAAGTTCATGAGGGCGAGTAAATGTTGTTAAAGATGTAAAGGGCAGCAGAAGGACATGGGAAACCTTTCGGCGCTCAGAACGTTTGACATTTGTGTTCGCAGGTAGAAGCTGGTGAGACCAAACTGCTGTGAATACGAGGTGCTATTTTTCACAGATAAAAATATGTGCTTTATTTTCATACCAAGCATATAATTATAAACTCTTCTATCTTTGCCCTTAATGAAGAAGGGTGAAATGCTCAGAGGGAAACATCAAAAGCTTTCTCACCGAGCTCTTTGGCCCAGAGCTGCCCACACACTCATACGCAGGCATTTTTCAGTTCAGCGCCCCCAAAGCTTCGCACCCAAACTACTCATACATCCGGATTCAGCTGCGTCAGCCAATCACAGAGAAATGCCGTGACCTCGCCGTGATCCTCCTGCCCACAGCCAATGATCTCATCCCCCTCGGTAGATCCCACCCACTCCTGCATTGCGCCTCTGTTGCATCCGCATGAGGTCACTGGGAATTCTGGCAATTAACTTTCTTTTCGACGATCTGCTTTTTTTCAGGGTTTTTTATACGGCGAGCACAGATGCAGGCGAGAGGGTGTTCTGGGGGTGACGATTTGTTCAAATTCATGGAGCAAAGTTCCTTTAGGGCACGTCGATTCACTCTGACAATGATTTGGCATACATTTTGCGAATCATACAAAAAATATATGCATTATTCAGCCAGGTCCAGTTAATCCTCCTCAAATATGGAAACTCTCTGTCAAGGGAACCTGTTCCTGGAGCTCAATTGGTGCAGTATTGTGTTAACAACGCAAATGTCATGCATTCGAACCCTAGGGCACACACACATAATGATATAAATGTATATCTTGAATGCACTGCAAGTTGCTTTGGATTAAACCATCTGCCAAATGCATAACAAGGTTACAGTAGCTCAAAAAGCAGGGGTGTAACGAAAAATCTTCTTGCTATAATTCCCAATGTTGTCAATTGAAATGAAAGGTGAAATGCCGCTAAATCCAAAAGCCAGAGGGCACTCTCGTGCAAAAACTCAGTATGTGCAGCAGAAGAAGTACAGTACAGTTTTTTACGACTGGTTTAAATGACTCAAACTGTGATTTTAGATTGATAAGGACTTTCTACTGAAAGAGCGGCACATAATATCGCCTTTGCGATTCAGAATCGATATCGGACAGCAGGGCCGGAGTGGGACTCGTTTCTAGCCCTGGAGTTTCATGCCTTAGACTGGCCCACTTTAGTTCATGACTTACTATATTCAAATAATATTATTAAATCATCAGTTACCTACATAAATCTGCAATGTTGAATACAGCCGTACAATATATTTTATTTTCCAAATATATCATTTTTCAATTCAGTGCAAATACAGTAGCCTAAACAATTATGATTTTTGCCATAATCATGCAGCCCTACCATAAAGTATTTTAATATTATTAAATTAAACTTATTTAAAAACTACTGAAAGGGAACAAATGCATTTGTGTTTTCCCCTATATTTCTATTTCAAAATAATGCTGGGTTTTGAGATTACCTGTTTGGTGAAAAAGTTTGGAAACCCCTGATATACAATACACAAGCAAGATTTATCAAGTATGCAGGGGAAACAGATGGAAAAATAAATTGCCAAATCACGTAAGGTAGGCCTACCTTGTGTCAAAAAATAACAAATATATAATGGACTTTCAAAATGTAGTTTTACTTGAGAAAACATCACATTTATATGAAACAGAGTTTTCATGGACGAGCACTTTGAAAAGCAGAAAAAAGCGGCGCGTACTGCATTTTCCATGCGGGATGCAATCGGGATACAATCAACTTGGGCTTAAAGCGGTGCATGGGGACATTACACGAGTGGGGCTGCTGTGAGTGCAGGCAGCATAGAGACAGCAACCTTCAACCCGGTGGCATGACATGGTCAAAAAAATAGGCCGGCCCACCAAGAATTTTCCCGGTCCTCCCAATGGCCAATCTGGGCCTGTCAGATAAATATTATTAGTTGTGTATCGTGAATTATCGAGACCTGAGGTTGATCTTATGACTATGAACGGTATTAGGATAAATTTACATGCAGATGCTTTTATCCTAAGCAAGTGCATTACAAGGAATCAATATTTGTGTTCCCTGGGTTCAAACCCATGACCTTTAGCGCTCCTAATGCAATGCTCTACCACTGAGCTATACAGGAGCTCTTTTAATAGGTTTTATATTTAGAGTTTGCTGTATTTTATTTTTGACTTCACAAATGTAAACTGATGGTCAAAAAAAAAAAAAAACTCTGATAGGGTTTGTGATGTCAAGGGCATTACACCTGCTGTAAAAAACAGCCTAAGACTCTGAAAAGGGCTGGGTTATTTTTGACCCATGTTGGGTAAATATTGGAAAAAACACATGCTGGGTTAAAATGATCCAATGTTGGATGCGGCAGTGGCTCAGTGGTTCATGAAGGCTATCTACAAATCGGAAAGTTGGTGGTTCAATACCCAGCTCCACCTGACCAAGTGTCAAGGTGTCCTTGAGCAAAACACCTAACCCCAGCTGCTCCTGACGGCCTGGATGGCGCCTTGCATGGCTGACACCGCCATCGGTGTATGAGTGAATGAGAGGCAATGTGTAAAACACTTTGGATGGCCATTGGTCTATTAAAGTGCTATATAAATGCAGTCCATTTACCATTGTTGTTATGCAACCATGAGTTAAAACAACCTAGCATTGGGTCAATATGTACCCAACATGGGTCAAAAATAACCCAGCCATTTTTAGAGTGTGGTCTTGGTTTTCTTAAGCTGGTCTTTAGCTTTGCAATCAATACACATTCTCCTCTGTAAAAACATAAACGGTCCTGTCTTGAGTAAAAAAAACAAAACAGGCAATGCATCTATCAAAATGCTGATTGGCTCTTTCAACTGAAAGGAAGGACCTCTATTGTATTATAGCTTCAGTATTGTTGTGTTGCAATTTGAGCAGATAATTTTTAGCTGACTGGCCTTCACCTCAGTGTCGAAATCGGTCTGTTATGTCCTCATGACCTTCCTGCTTTTACTTTGTTCTGCTGCATGCTTTTCTTCCCTGTGTGGTGGTTTACAAGGAGACAGGGAGGCGGTTTAGTGTCTTATTGAGGTACTGAGCATTCCGACGCTGTACCTTTTCCTGCTGGATGGAGCCCTACAGGGAAATCAGGCAGAAATCAGTCTAATCCAATGAGCCTGCTGTATCTCACAACACTTTGTGCCAACAAAGAAAGTGAACACACAGAGACAGACAGAGCGAGAGAGACGCTTTATAGCAATTCTCCACCGATCCCTCTGTGTCTCCCAGCTGCTATTGGTTTCTCACATCATATACCTGTTCATTCTCCAATCATTTTTATTTTTTCACAAACGCGGTAGCACGAGAAAGCGACAAACCAGCCTTGCTTGGAATTCCCACGGGCCTCTGTTTTAGTGAAAGTTGTAAATATACTTTTCATTTCTAAATTCATCAGGGCTTTTTGCATTGATGTTGCTAGTGAAGGGGAAATGAAAAGCAAATCTGTGCTGCGTTTAAACCTTCACTCTTCTGCTCAGAGGAGGAAGACCCGACCGCTGGTTCATTCATGTCAATCATAGATGGCTAAGCACCCATTGGCATGAATCCCCTGAGCTTTGTACTTAATCCCCTTCTGGCAACTGGAGTCATGTGTAATGGATGACAGCTGGTTGATAACTTGTCACTCAACTACTGTATATAGAGAGAAGTGGAGCTTGGAGAAGGTGGGAAGAACATCTCTGTTGTGCAGATGTATGTGGTAGAAACTGTGTTCTTCTCAATACTCAAACTGTGTCTTCCTCGTTTCCCCGCTCGTCCAACCCGTGATCCGAAAACAGATCGAGCTCAGACATCTTGTAGGACATCTCATTTCTTTAATTGCTCCATCAGGAGGCAAGGAACGAAGAATGAGGATCCTTCCTGAGGAGTTATGAGGTGTATCCTATGCAGAAGTGTTTGATCAACTAAACCTAATGCACTTATGAATAATCCTTCCCTTTTACATCATATTCAAACACCCATAAATGTTAATACTCACCATAAATTTTTGTAAACGTATACTAATTTCATACTAACTTCCTATTTAAGGGTATAGCGGAAGATTTTCCCAATTTTTTGAAAAAATGCACATGCGCAACACTCTACCTGCTCCAGAGAGGGAACGCCTATTAACCAAGCGTGCCGCACAAGCCCTGAAAAGTGAAGCCAAAACGTCTCGATCGCCCCTCAGTGACTGGTCCCAGTATAGGTCATAAAGCCCGCCTCCCCATGTTATTCAATAGGACTTGAGACCAACAAAAAAAAATAATTACACTTCAATTATCTTTTTTCCGAAGCTGGTTTCTGTCATTTACTGTAGTTTTTATCACGCTGATGTAAATTCAAATGTTTGTTTTTAAAATAAGTTTGTGTTTAGTTAGTTATTTAATGATATAAAAACGGTGGTGTCACGTCATGATTGACAGTTGTGATATCGTGTGATATGCGCATTCTACGAGAGCGAGGGCGGGGTTTTGACTTCGCGCCTTCCCTTCCTGCTCACTACTGCGCATGACTGGTCCCGAAATCGCTATTGCGCAGACCCAAGATGTCAGCGCCATATCGGGACACTGGCGGCTTCACTTTTCACCAATGGAAGAGAGCGAACATGCGTCGTCCATCTTTTTTTACAGTCTATGCTATTAACGTGTGCACGAAAGAGAGCATGCACGAACCTAGTTTTTCCGCTTTGGCTGTTTACAAGTTGCTGTCGGCATGCCTCATACATTGAGATGTTTACCGTGTCTGCGAGGTTCATGAAATGTGCCAGGGCTAGCATTGCTAATCATAGCTTACATCAACTTTTAGAAGTGATTTTAAATGGATTTCTCCAAATAGCATTCCAAACTGTACCTGTCGAGTAGAAACTTCGTGACTGAGGCATCAGTTGGAAGCCCAACCTGTGTGAAATATTCTCCCAAAAACACTCTGGTCTTGTTTCTTTCTTCAGAGGCCTTTCTCATCTTGTCATACAATTCGTAAACACTTTTTCTCTTGCGACCCGCAGACATTTTGAAAAATACCATGAAAACACGAGCCTCAATGAATGGCTGAAACCATAGCCCACCACACATATTCACCTGAACGTTCACATGCGCAGAAAGCAAACATAGGGACGAGCACGTACGACGGCCTTAGGTAAACATCGTCAGAATGATTGACAACTGGGATGACCAATAGTCTTGATGATCCACCCGGAAAAAACTAAATCTTCCGCTATACCTTAAATATTGATGTTAACACATCATACCCAGGTGAAAAAGTAGTACACTTCCATAGTGTACTTAAAGTGCTTTATTTTCGCACACTAATTTTGTACTTAACATACTAAAAATTCATCTTTAGTACTTCTTAAGATGTTCTTAAAATCATCTAAGTGTACTTCACTGTGCTATTTTGAGACACCATGAATATGAACTAAAATGCATTTTTAACATACTATCTCTGTATTAAAAAATGTATTTACTTAACACTTGAATTAAACTTGAACTCAACTTTCAAACAAAGATGGATTCAAGTTTACTAAAAGTGGTATCTAAATACATTTTTTAAATACATTTTTAGCACATTTTAGTTCATATTTATGGTGTCTCAAAATAGCACAGTGAAGTACACTTAGATGATTTTAAGAACATCTTAAGAAGTACTAAAGATGAATTTTTAGTATATTAAGTACAAAATTAGTGTGCGAAAATAAAGCACTTTAAGTACACTATGGAAGTGTACTACTTTTTCACCTGGGTACTCATTTTATAACATTTTTAAGAATGCATTTAATTTAATTTTACTAAAGCTATGAATTTTAACTCATGTGTTTAACTTTATTTTTCTTGTTTATTTTGTTTTTAATGCACTTTATATTTAATAATAGAGAATGAACTTTATATAGAGAGTGAGGATATGCCTTTTTGCTTTATGCATTGATTTCTCTGTCCTCATATCTTTGCATCTTTCCCCTGGCATCCCAAGGGGGTGGAGGGAAGGAAACGTGGATGCACAAATAAGAATTGAAAATAAGTTTTAAACTTTTAATAACCTAACATGGAGCCAGAATGTTTACCCTTTTCCCTCCTATTGATGTTTTCTCGTTGGTTATTCAGACTCTATCTCATGGGAATTCGTATGTATGTTTTTACGAGGTGGCTAATCCATAGTAATTCGTACAACCATCTTATTTCTGTACGATTTGCCTCGACCCCTGTAACTTTGGGGTAAGGGATGGGGTTAGGGGTGGGGTTTCGTTATTGTTTTTTATGATAATAAGTTTTTGCACGATTAACTTCGTACTAATTTATACGAATTAGCCAACTTGTAAAATATGTACGAATTTTTGTGAGATCAGGATGGCTATTCAGTCATAAATATGTCTCACTGAAATAACTAAGATGTGTTGTTGTCATGCAATGGCGGCTCGTGCGAGGGGCGCAAATTCAACCACATATTTTGAAATCACACACATGCCAGACTACATCGAAAAAAGAAGAAACCACTGTTGTCATATTATCTTAACGTGGCTTTGTGCATTAGTCTAAAAATGCATCACCTTGCTGAGTTGATATCCAAATGTTTTTCTTTGTGTTTTCATGAAATACATAGACACACCGCCACCCAAGAGTACAGGTGTCTGACTTTCACTCAGATCAAGTCGTCCCCTCTTGTTTCAAAGCCATTTATTGTCCCAGGCCTGAAACACCTTATTGTGTCATTCAGGTCTTACATCCCGGGTATTAAGAGCTGGAGAACAGCAAGGTAGTATTTTTGGGTCAGGATGATACAACCGAAATAGAAGCCCTCAGTTCTCCACCTGACTGAGCTTGATGTCAACAAATCCTGTCATTTCTTGACACTCAAAATGGAAAGGCGGCTGTAAATGTGTCAAGTTAACAGACTGTGGTGATACTCTTCCATTCATGAGACAATGCTCACAAACAGACAGACACAGTTTTGATTTCTTGATGTACACAACCAGATTTCTCCTTGTAGGATCTTAGTAGCGATGTTACTGTAGGTATATACTGCATCGTAATAAGTTTTTATATAGCTAATAGTATTTCAATGATACAAATATCTTAAAAGCGGAGGTGTTGGATCGTGGTTATTAAAATTTAAACCCCACCCTGACTATTTTATTTATTTATTATTAATAACTGCTTAATAAAAGCCTTCACGGTTATGTACAAGAACGACACAATACATACATAAGACAAAGTGAAATTTTGTTTTTGAGCACTTCGGGAAGGGAATGGCGAAAAAATAGTCCCTCCATGACATTGCTTTCAATAATCTATTTGCCAAGTGTATACAAATCGGCCAATTTATGAGACACAATTGCACAACCCCCTTTGGCGTTAACACAATCAACTTTGATTTTTAAAGGGATCAGGGTTTAGGGATGATCACTTCCTAATAGTAAATCATCTTATGACGATTGTTTATGTCCCGCTTTGGCATGGCTATTTTTTAGTTGATGCTGAAAAGGGAGCTTTGTAAATTTGTTTGCAATAAAATAATCACTATCTCTATATTCATATTTACTACGTATCTGTGCTGTCCCGTTCAAAAATATTACAACGTAATTGCATATTTGACGTTTCAATGGTGATTGGTCAATAAACCAAGGGATGCTAGCTACAATTTTTTTCTCTAGATTTAAACCACAGAGAAACTGCTGACACAGGGAATGCTCGATGGTGACTGGTAAATTGGTAATTTTTTTTTTTGGTAATTGGCCAGTTATCGTCACCAAAGTAAATCTCTTTTTTTGGACTACAACAAATTTACTTCCTGGTATTGGTGATGTAGTAAAGACCGACGTTATCATAATTCCCCCTGCTTCGGACTCACAGCCTGTAAGTTAACTCCTGTTAGCATTGTGAGCAAATCTTTCAAACATGGTAAGGAGCGTCACATTTCCGGATGACGTCAGAAGTATTCAGGCCAATCAAAACCTACAGATAAGCTGGCCAATCAGAAACACATTGCTTTTCAAATCCGTGCATTTCAGGAACACTGTAAAAAATTACTCTGGAGGGTGTTAAATTTAACCCATGAAAATTAGTTATAATTTAATTAAGTATATAAGCTAGCAAGTAAAATAAAAAATAATGGGTATATTCTACCTTCACTATCCAATTTTTAACAGTAATAACTGCAATACTAAAAAAATAAGTAACATATACCCCAAAATATTGGCCTTAGCACCGCAAAGTGCGCATGAATCAACATCCAGGCGGGACTCGAGTCACCATTTTTTCATATCATATCGGCGGGAGAACTGCGGTTTGTTGACAGGTAAGTTTTTATTTAACTTGTTGATATCATCATGAATGGAAATGTTAAGTTGGTTAACTGTAAAATCTACCAGAAGTTTAGTCATTTGCGTGCTTCTCTGTCTCTGTTGTTGACAGATTGATAGGTTAGAATATGTCAGTCAGGTTAGCTTTGAATGAAACATCCAGTTCTTGCACCTGCGAATACGAATAAATATCCATATTTATGATTAAAATATTAACTTCCATTATTATTATTTACATGTCTGAATCTCGTGAACAGCGGAGCTGCTCAATATGAGTGGTTGAACTTGAGCAAGCCACGTGACGAGAGAGAGCAGCGGACGGTTGATGTACGATACAGACGGGAGGGCGTCGAGCAGACAAACAAACGTAAAGCTGTCGATGCTAGATAATTACTGTAAAAGTT
The DNA here is from genome assembly GCF_030506205.2 of Paramisgurnus dabryanus. NCBI lineage: Eukaryota > Metazoa > Chordata > Actinopteri > Cypriniformes > Cobitidae > Paramisgurnus > Paramisgurnus dabryanus. Next base: position 34,706,441 of record NC_133345.1, on the reverse strand, counting down.
TTCTTGCATTTATCTGTTAATATATTGAGTTTTGTTTTAGAAGGGATCCATTTATGAAGCCATTTTATTATTATTATTAATTTACGGATATATACTTAACGTTGCCTTTCGCTTTTTAATGTCTGTTCAAAAAAGTATTTCGGAGTTCATATGTTATATATGAGACTTGTATATGAAGTTGAATCACTTAAAATTGAATGTAAGTACTTCTTGTTAGTGTTCAATGTTTTATGCACGTGTACTGTGAGTTATAGCATAATATGAAGTTGTATTTTTGCACTTAATAAGTTTTAAATGAAGTTGAAATGTTTGTTTGTATCGATATAGCATGCTAGTCTACTGAGGTAAATGAGATCAGTTTTTCCTCTCATATTATTGTCTTCTTTAATTTTCTAATGATAACGTGAAGAACAGTATTTAGGAATCTTGCTTTTAATGGTTTTTAACATCTCATGAAGCCTTGGTTTATTTTGTTTTATGAAATAATATGTTCAAGAAGCTTTATGTAAAACTATGATATGTTGTATTTCACTTGAAATGTATTGGGGTTATTTTGTACTTCCAATAATTAGTTTTAAATGTTTACAGAATGTTATTTGGTCAATAAAGCAAGCAATTTATGCAATCTTGTGCATGACTATTTTCTTATTCAACCCTCTCTGAATAAGTAATATGTAATGTTTCTTAATGGCTTATCATTATTAATAATAATTTAATAGATCTGTGCCTTAATACCAATAGGGTTAATGTTATTCATTTTTTTATAAGTAATTAGTTATGAAAAAAATAGGTAGACCTTACCTAATTTTTTTTACTTTATCATAGTAATTAAATTTAGGTACTTTTTAATCAAATATATAGGATATAATTTACTCAAACAAAGTGAGTGCAAATTGTTACAACAATTTTTTTGAGTAAATTCTATAGGTTGTTTTTTACAGTGAAGCGAGTGAAATCTGCAGCTTCAAAAATGTACAGTATGTGGAAAATAATGTGTTTTTTTAACCATAAACCATGCAAACAAATTGTATTATACCAAATACACAAAATAAAGTTGTTTTTTTAGCAATGAAATAGGTGCACTTTAAGACAATTTGCCCTAATGTGCTAATGTTGATTAAATCTCAGGGTTAGCTCAACATAGCACGTCAGCTTAGGTATCAATAGACACGTTATTGTCTCCTCTATGTTGTGCAAAATAATAATTTTTAACATTCATACCTAACAAAAAATGTATTTCATAAAATATTAAGTGCAAATTTTTTACTTTTTAAGCAAAAAAAAAAAAAAGGACATTGTGCTAACGTCAGATAAGAGCGATCTTGACCATGTAAACACAAAGTTGTCTATAGGAGAAGACGTCACACAAAATGACTATTTGATTTTTTAGATAGTGCATCTAGAGTTGGAGTTATGAACAGTGTGACATCTTACCCCGCTCTCCCCTACTTCTTTTATTTTTCCACACTGAAATTTTTGAGTAGGCTGTGCCTCCTTTGACGTGCGCCGGAAAGCGGATGGCCCCATCTGACAGGAACAATTGTGGTACTTTAATAAACAGATCATATTCTCTGTCATCCCCATTACTGTTGTCATTACCGTAATTGCTGTCATTTTGAACTCATTTGCACTGATACCACACGTATACTCTTCATGTAAGGTTGCAATATTATGCTAATTTCTATCAAATTTCCTCTCACTTGCTGCAGTGGTTGGAAAAAGTTTTCTCAATCCACACGTTACATCGTCCCCTTTGCAAGGACTATTTGCTTAGGATAATTTGCTGCAATTGTTCATAAAAATAGCGTTGGTATAAATGTATTCAGCATGGCTTCTCCTCAATACATTTAACGGTTAGAAAGTCTGTGAATTAACTCATTTAAGACGTCCTGTTTAGGGTCTGGCACGTCTTTAACTTTTCACTTTATAATAGGTTTTAATTGGAGCAATAATGATCATCAATTACTGTAATTACTATTGATGTTTTTTTGTTTATTTTTGTTTCTCAATGATGATTTTTCATCATTACAAACAGTATCTCCAGTGTGTTCTGTGCTTGGTATGAGCAGTCTGACCATTTTTTTTCTCCTCCTGGCCCTTGGACAGCCCGGTGTAATGTGATGATAATTGCAAAAATTAACATGAGGTTGTAGTAAAGGACAGGTCAAACTGTCTCTGGTGTAACGGTAATAAAATACTAATTAAATCAATGTTTACAGACTCTTTAGCATCATGCAACATGCAAATATAATTTTTTTTTAAACAGGTTTAATTTTTCTTGCTTAATTTACACAGGGATATAAATATAAACATATGCATAATGCCTAATCAAATGTTTTAAACCAAGCAAATTCCAAAAACAATAAAAATATTGATAACACTTTACAATAAAGTTGTATTTGTTAACAATAGTTAATGCATTAGTTAACATGAACTAACAATGATTATTACTAAAATTGCAGGTAACACTTTATTTTACAGTGTCTTTGTTGCACATGTTACATGTAATTATTATAGTAATAACAGTTAATTATGCATAATTACATGCAACTAACCCTAAACCAAACCCTAATCCTAACCCCAACCCTATAGTAAGTACATGTTATTAATGATTATTACTTAGTACTTAAATGTATAATTACACTGTAACAGTGATGCCGTTAAATAAAGTGTGACCAAATTGCATTTATTAATGTTATGTTAATTTCATGTTGAAATTAAAAGTGGTAACTGTTAACATTAGTCAATGACCAAACATTAACAATTGTATTGGCATTAACTAACATTAACAAAGAAGAATAAATGCTAAAAAAAGAATAAATGCTATATTAGTTCATGTTAGCTAATGCATTTACTAATATTAATACAACAAAGTGCTACCAAAATCTTAAAAAATATATAATAATGCTTTGGCAGACATCAGCACATGCATGTCTAAATATGGTGTGTCCAACTGAGTCACATTTGTTAGATGTCAGAGTTGCTCTTTGTCCTACAATGCAAATAGCACTATTTCTCGCCTTAGGACAAAGTGAACCAGAACTGCGATTGGTGCTCCCTTAAAAATGCATAGGTTTGTTACTGTATGCATGTCAGGATGTGATCCGGTATATCAGTCATTTCTATCATTATAATTCTCCTGTCTGTCTTTTTTTAGAGCAGCACCACACAACAAGATGAGTATACATGGTCACCACACACTGTTACAAAAACACTGTGGCCCAATTATTCATCTGTGGCCCAAAGACAGAGCAAGCTGTGATCTGCAAACCAAACAGAGGAGAGTAGGCCAATCCTGTATCTGTTTCAGAGAGCTGCTGAGTACAAGTCAGCTAAAAATCATTTATCACTGCAAAATATGAATGTCTCGCTCAAATCAAGATACATAAGCTGAATGACTTAAGAGATTATGTCTTGTTTTTTGAAAATAAATCAGTGGGTTCACTGCAAAAAATGATTTTCAAGAAAAAAAAAATCTTAGTAAAAATGTTTTTTCTTGATGAGCAAACGACCCAAGAAAATACGTCTAGTTTTTAGACAAAAAATTACAAATTAAAGTGATTTTGGGCATAAAACAAGCAAACAAATCTGCCAATGGGGTAAGCAAAAAAATCTTGAACATTTTTCTTAAACACTAAATTCAAGAAACTTTCAAGAAAAATTAGCTGTCCCCATTGGCAGATTTTTTTTCTTCTTTTATGCCCAAAATCACTTAAATTTAATATTTTTTGGTCTAAAAACTAGACTTATTTTCTTGGGTTGTTTTGCTCATCAAGAAAAAGCATCTTAATTTAAGATTTTTTACTGAAAACAAGACAAAAATACATAGATTTGTTTTTCTTGAAAATAGTTTTTTTTTTCAGTGTATATGTAAAAATATCTGCCAGTATGGTAAGACAAATGAATGACTTTTATTAAATTAAATTTATTTTTCTAACCCTACTGGAAGACCTATTTTTAAGCATAAATGTTTCAGAAAACAAGATTTATCTTAAGTCATTTTGCTTTTCAAGTAAATATTACTTGATTTAAGAATTTTGGGGTATTTATAAAGCAAGATGAAAACTCCAAGACATTTACTTTTTTGCAGCTTATAAAAAGCAACCACACAATCTTATGTTTGATGACATTTCAAAAGCAATCATATCCATTCATGTTGTTAATGCTTACAGTAAGGGAGTAATATAAGTCTTTAACCCAAAGTATTCAGCTTTTTCATCTTACTTGTCCTGTGTGGTTTGTGCTATGGATCTAAAATAATTGTTTACGCAAACAGATTTCAAATAATTTCACATCAACCCATAGACCACCAGTTGTTGTTTTTTAGTTTTTTGTCAGCCGAACCCCTTTGTCAGGAACTGCTAAGCACGAACCCAAGCGCAGACTTCGATGAACACAAAAATAGACTTTATTAAACCAACCCATTCTCACCAAGATGCGTACAAATGACATGCAGTGTGATTATCGTGCAATAGATACGCCAAATTCCGATTTCGCGTGCATATGATACGCCAGTCCTTCCCATTCACTTATATGGCGAATCGTTTCGTGACGTTTTATTTATTGTTTTCTCATTTGTTTTCTGTTTTTTAAACCATTTTTGCTTGGGTTTAGGGTTAGATTTCACATTTGTTTAAGCAGGTTATTTAATATACAGGTTTCTCTAAGTTTTTATCTATATTTAAGCCATGGTCGCTTGGAGTTGGGGTTAGAGTTGGGGTTTGGGTTAGGATGTCATTTTTATATAACAAAAAGTTGTTCTAACCCTAAACCCAAGCGAAAATGGTAAAAAAAACCAGAAAACAAATGAGAAAACAATAAATAAAACGTCACGAAACGATTCGCCATATAAGTGAATGGGAAGGACTGGCGTATCATATGCACGCGAAATCGGAATTTGGCGTATCTATTGCACGATAATCACACTGCGTGTCATTTGTACGCATCTAACACAGGAACAAAAGACCCACGAGGGGGCAAAACGTGTTAAACAAGATAAACAACACTAAACTAGACTAGACTAGACTAGATAATCAAACAACTATTTGAACTATCAGATCAACAACGTCTCCAATATGTCTGAAGCTTTTGGGCAACAATGATGCAGAGACTGACTCTTATCTGTTATATATGCATTTGGCAGATGCTTAAAGCGACTTACAGTGCATTACAAGGTATACATTTTACCAACGTGTGCTCCCTGGGTTTGAACCCATGATCTTTTGCGCTGCTGCGATGCTCTATCACAGGAGCACGTCGTATAATAGCCATACAGGAACATGTGTTATAATGTGATATAAATACATTCATATAATCTCAGTTCTGTCCCAGTAACAAATTTGCTGGAGAGAAAGAGGTGTATATAATGGTTTGGGCACTAAAGTTGATGGGCCTGTTAACATTTCAGCATACTGTGCTAAATTTCATCCTGTTAGTACCTCTGCATGATTATACCTCTCTCTCTCTCTCGCTTTCTCTTCAGCTCTGTAAGAGTAAATGAGTATACCTCAGAGATATGATACTGGCAGAACAGGACAGATTTAGGCCAGAATAAGTGCTCGGTCAAAAATAGATGCAAAGCTAATCTAAGATTGATACCCTTCCCATGCTAACCACTTTGTATGATGACCTTTAAATAGTTGCTTCCTAAAATATTTAGTGTTTCTGAAAGTCATACTTGAGAATCATTTCATTTGCAGTTTCATTGCCTGCCTGTATGGGTGCACGGGGCAAAAACTTAAAGAAGATGTTAAAGAAAACATTCAAATACGTTGTTGACTTAGCTTAGAACAGATGTAGACATCCTTGTTTGATTTATCGTGTTGTGGTCTACGTTATCGCATAACTTAATCCAGAATAAAAACACTTATCTCGGTTGAGATGTGGCTTGACAAAGGGTAAAAAAATATGCTTAAAAAATACACAACGTCACCCAGCCTCTCGTGATACCTAGTGTCAGAGTGGCATGACCATTTTAAACTTAAAATGACAAGAAAAACATATAAAAACGAATGAAAACTGACCAACTGCAATGCATTTCAATGGACGTAAAAGCAGAGAATGTCCGAGTGTATTGGGTTAGCTATGCGCACTATGATTGACTCATCGCGGTTGGGGCCATGGTTTAATAATAGGTCAATTGTAATTTGAGAATAAATAAAACAGTATTTGTGAAATTCACAGGGTCCTACTTATTGATTCTATTAACAGCTCTCCTTCAATGGGAAGAAAGGGGACGTTTTGAGACCGCCTTTGCTGTTCCCCTGGCTTTGGGGAAAATCCTCTTAATGTCTCATGAACCTATTGAAGAAGAAAAACCAGTTTGTTTGACCCAGAGACAGGGAAGAAAGCAGATTCCACGCTAAAACATTGAATCAAAGAGAATTTTTGCCCCGTCATACTTGATTTTTCTGGTGCGCTTTTGATGTTCTGGGTCAAAAACCTTAGCTAAAGATTTGGAGCACTACAGAGCCAGCCAAGCAAGCAGAGCATTTTCCAGCTTCTGGCTAAGTTTATTTTCACGTTTAAAGCAATGATGAGGACGATTGTAATTCCAGACTCCAATGAAAATCAAGGATGTTAAGACAGAAAGACAAATGAATGAAAGATGCTTTATTAAATAAATATGAGACAATGACTTTAACATGATGTTGCCCTGCAATTTTTATCCTGTAGAGAGCTGCAGGATGACGTCTTTTTGAAGGCTAGCCCGGAAGAAATCCATGGCTGCTTTGAATGGCCAAGGACGATGGTAAAACATTGTCAACTGTGTCACTCTCCCATTGTTATTTTTGGGTGCTGTTTGTCCAAAGATACACATTCATCTGTGACCTGATACATCAAAAGAAACTAAAGCCCAACATGACACCTGCCTCAGATCAGATCTGTTAACTCTGGCTAACGTCTCAACATTTATTTAAAATGAAAAATATTATCACACGCTGCGACACGAACATGATTGTGCAGAAAAACGGCACATGTAGAGCAATAAACATTTCGCTTTCATCAGAGCGAAAGATCTTTAAATAACCTTTCCAATGTCGAGTCGCTCCGCTGTCACTGTGAGTAATGGTCTCTGCATGTAGGGCTGGACATGTCAAGTACTTTAGTGATGGAAGACATGTTTGTATATGATTGACGTTGCCATATTTCTGTCTTTTGGGCGGACAGATTCTAGGGTGCCTGATGAACCATGACAGGCATACAAGAAAAATATTGTTTAAGTTCAAAATGCGTCTTGATAATTTGACGTATGAAGTTTGACGTATTGACATTTATTTGTATTGACGTATTGACATTTATTTGTTTATCACTCTGTTCATGTGAATTAATGTTTGTTTGCATTGCAACATGTTTTGATAAGGTGTGATTAGATAACTGCATATGGACAGAAAAGAATGCAAATTAAGGAAGAAATGTGTTATTCAGAGACTTGAGTATGCAGGAATGTATTAAAGCAGCGGTGAATCAAAGAATCAATTTTAACTTGATTTTTTGTTATATAAGAGGTCATCGTACTTAACAAACATCCTGCAAGTTTCAGAACTGAAAACGTCCTTGTTACTGAAATATAACAGTTTTTGGCACCAGCCAAGAAATCGCCTGGGATGTCTGGATTTATGATGTTGTAAAATTTTTCAAACACCGCCTGCCAGCACTGACTGCTTTTGTAGCCCCGCCCACAGGTTCATGTGTAGGGAAGTAACCCTTGTGTATGCATGTGGGGCGAAGCAAACCTTATGCAGCTGCTAAACAATCAGTACAAATGCCTTTAAAGTTTTTACAGCGGTTGTGGAAGAGCACAGTCGCTATATAAACTTCCCTTGGAACCCAACATTAGGAATGCGTGGTGAAGTTTGTTTTTAAAGAAGTTCCAGGGTGTTTGTTTACTTCATTAGCCTAAATTCATTTGCAAAGAAGTGGATGGTGGATTTGCAGAGAGACTGTGATTAAAAAGCAATGTTGTACCATCAATATTGGATCTGACAGAAATGGCACAGCAGTCTTATGTGAGTAAAACATTTTAGTATTATGTGTCCATATTGTTTTGTTAGAGATCGCTTGTCATGATAGTGTGTAACATCCGTGTCTAAACAAGTATGTTTGACTGTTTGAATTTATCAAAAAACGATTAATAAAGCTCCAAATCTCAACTTAATATAACAACCCTGTGTCACAAAATTACCGATAGTCATGTAATTTTGTGAGTCTTTTCCGTGACACTGACACAGTTTTCCGCCTTTTTGTGTGAACATGTCACGTATTTCTGTTTACGTGTCATTGTCACGTATTTGTCCTATTTTCAAACCATTGACGCTTCGGTTTAGGGTTAGATTTGGTGTTTGTGCAGAATGTCACTTTAATTATTGGTTTATACTTTTTTCACAATTTATATTTTGTATATCTTTTTGATTTTTAAACCATAGTTGCCTGGCATTAGGGTCAGATGCGGTCTTAACCTAGATGCATACCTGTAGGTAGGCGGCTGCTCAGAGCCGGCGCCAGACCATAACTAACAGGGGGGCACTCGGCTTCCAACTGGGGGCTCGCAATAGCAACAATAACTTGCAAAAACAAGACATTAAAACAACAAATACAGTGCAAGCACACACTCAAATAACTGGTACATACTGTCAGCTCATTTCCCGTATAAAGTGCAAAAGACCACAAACTATGCGCAAAACTATTGAACTTCGACCGCGGCGTGAGCGCAAATTGAGCTCCGCTGCGCTTGCGCTCGACGCAACAACAAACCGCCCTCGCGCGGCGCAAGCCATTGAAATGAGCATGCATCCTAGCTTTAAAAAAGCCGCTTTACCATAATCACGTCGTAATGCTGTTAACGGTCTACACTTCACATTTAAGCTTACGTAATTTAAAACAACGCTAACTTACCTTTGAAATAGCTGAAGACGGCGTGTAAGAACATTAAACTTCCTTAAAACAGTGTCCTGTAGATTTGTAAATTCCACCTCAACCTCTAATCTCTGAGTTTGAGCCAGTCTGTGATTGCATGAAGATGAAGCAGGCGGTGCTGGTTTGTTCTAAATGTTCTAATATCCATATTTTACACAATCCATAAAATGCCGCGAAAAAACACGTTGCTAGTATCAAGTCACAAATATGCTAAAGACGTAAGACGGGTCAGACGCGGCAATACATCCAATCAGAGAAACTGGTCTATTTTAATTAAAGAAAACATATATCAACTATATTTTCCTCATTTGATAACATAATAAGTTATGAAACATTCAATGTTTAATTTATTTTAATTATTCTTGATATATATTAAAGTAATTAAAAAACTTTGTAGGGGGGCACAACAACCTGTTCGGGGGGGCACTGCCCGCGAATGCCCCCCCTTGACGCCGCATACTTCCATACTATATAGTAGATGAAGTAGTGCTTTTTGCGTACTATATAGTATGAAAGTAAGAGGTTTCGGACGCAGTGACAGGAGGAGGACTGGGAAAGTACATGAACAGAGACGAATCAAGACAAATATAAACATGAAATTGAGCTTTGGTGAATCAACCGCCTAGTTTTGCTAATAATAGCCTTAGCCCTACACTGATAAAAATGATTTTGTGGTGAAGTAAATAAAGTTACTACAGAAAAAAAAAAAAACGAATTGAACCCTTATGTCATGTATGAAATGATTTTTGGTGAAAAATCTTATTTTGATACATATTTTGGAAAAATGCAGTGGACATTTTTCAAAAACTCAACAATAGACTGTGGGCAAATTCACAACCCTTTCGTTATATTCGTGAAGAAAAAATCCATTAAATTAAACTGCTATGAAAAAATCAGATAAATATTTGGTTTAAACTTTTTTTCATAAATCTGTTAATCAACCTCAGTCCTGATTAAAACTGCTAAATGTTTAATAAAAAAAAATAGGATTTTAACTCTTTAATTGCCAATGTTTTTTTTTTTTATTATAAACTGATTTGGGGAAACATACATATAAATACTTATTTAAAATATAAAAAGTGATTGTGGATTTTGTTAAACTTTTATCACAGACTTGGGCATGTGAAACATTAGTAACAACATTGGCTTTGATGCATTGCTAGTTTTTGTGCAGCATCTAAATTTTTTCTCCCTCATTAACTGTTCGTGGCTGTTTTTTACCCCATTTACTTTTTCTCTATTGGTTTGTGTAGTGCTAGACTTTTTGTGTTCTCTGCTTTCCATCTTCATTTTGGAGTAAAATAGGGGGGCCCCATACATACCCTCGCCTTGGGCCCCCAATTTTCTAAATTCGCCACTGATTAGGGTTAGAGTTGGGTTTGGGTAAGGATGTCATTTTATATAAATCTATCCCTAAACCGAAGCGACAATGGTAAGAAAACAGGACAAAACAGTTGAGTAACAAATATGACACATAAACAGAAAACGAAAAGGCAGAAAAACGTGTCAGTGTCACAGAAAAGACTCACAAATTTATGTGACCATAGGTACGTAATTTTGTGATACTGGGTTGCATATAACTAATATAAAGTTAGAAATATACAAAGTTAGTAAAACGGACTTACCAGCCGCGATGTACATTCTGATGCCCGCTTACTGTGTTGTATACGGCCATTTAGACAAGTTGCGTTCGAAAAGTCCAAACTCAACAAAGCAAGCTTTTTTTCATATAACTGTGGTAACATTACATGTTCATAAGAGAACATTACGTGTTCTTTTATGGCTCAAACATATATGTGTGTGGCTGCTATTTTTACACATTAAGGTTTTCAAAACAGTTGGGGAATGATGGCGAATGAAACTATCCAAGTTTTACATCCAGGTCTTTAATGCCGCCCAAGCATATATCAAGCAGCCTTAAGCCAGGGTACAAAACAGCTGATTACTTATTGCTTTTGATGTTTTTTGAATGTAAAAACCACGTGAACACCATATGTAGAACTCAGACAAAAGTATAAAACAATAAGAACAACAGATTCATAGCCCCTTTAAAGAAACAGAAAAGGGTATTTAGAAGTGAGTGGCGGTGTAGAAATGAAGCATGGCTTTAACACAAGATGACTGACTGACAGTTTTACAAACGTCTGCACACCAACCAGGATTCATCTTTAAAACCTTCTCATGTAAGCCTTCTCCCTGTGCTCTCTCTCTCTCTGTGTATGTTTTCCACTCACAGATATTAATCCACCTTGGGATGAGTCTGATGACGAACACTGACCAGCCAATCAGAAGAGGCTTGTAGGAGGAGCTTGTTTATCCGAGGTCTGTGTGAACCATTTTAATGGTGAGTATGGTCACATATGATTCCCACTGATTCTAGAGTCCTGTTGGATAGTTTGTTTTTATACAGTTTGCGATAGCTAATAGCTAACCTTGTATCCACTTCATTTGGCACAATAGGTTCATTTACAATAAAATACAGCTATGACCTCATCACACAACGTCGTTCAGTCGTGAGTCTAGCAACAATAAAGCACAACCTCTCATAGCTTACTGCTAACCTCTACAACAATTATAGACTCATGATGCTAGATAGATAGATAGATAGATAGGTAGGTAGGTAGGTAGGTAGATAGATAGATAGATAGATAGATAGATAGATAGATAGATAGATAGATAGATAGATAGATAGATAGATAGATAGATAGATAGATAGATAGATAGATAGATAGATAGATAGATAGATAGATAGATAGATAGATAGATAGATATGCTGCCCATACCATATTTCTTTACAGCAATGTTTTTATTCACTGTGCATGGGGAGCAGATAACTTACACCCATTATCTTTATTAAATTCTCAAATTATTAAATTAGTACTTGCAGTTTCTATAAATGAAATTGACATTAATACTTAATGTAGTAAAAAAGTGATTAGACAAGGTGATTTTAAAGTTATTATCCTAATTAAACAGGAGCTCAAATTTTAGTAATGTAAGCTGGAAACTTGAAGTCCAGCAGCTTCAGCACCACAGAGATTGTGAACTGTATGTTCACTCCAAAAAAAAAGGACATGTTCATTTTTACACAGTCTTTGTGTTGTTAGCTACACATTATGTGTTATTTTGTGTTAAAATGAATTAAAGGAACAACACAAGTTGTGTTAAAAGTAATGCAAAATGTGTTTAATCACACAATCGTACTTAGAGTGTTTAAAATAAATCGGCTATTTTACATATTATACCAACTGTATCCATTAGTTTATAAATGTTACATTTAGTTGTACATAAAGTACATCAAGTTATGTTCCTGATATATGACGAATGTAAGATGAAGAAATCATTGGATTGGGTTAGCTGTATCAGTCATTTTGATAAGCATGACAATATTTCATATGATCCATAACCATAAATGACAGTCCATGATACTAATAGCTATAATCATCATCATCAGATTTTTTATCATCCTTGGGAAATCTAATTAGGCATAATTTATTAAATCTACATGAAATCCCACCTGAATTTTAAGTTTGAACCCCTTTAACACTTTATAATAATTTATTTTGATGACACAGCTGTATGGGTCTAAATGATTAACAAGGAAGTAGATTTAAATTCATTAAATCTTCCAAATGAAACAAATCAGTGCTTGATGATATCTCCATGACATTTTAACCATTATTAAATTTATATTGGCCAATAATGTCATTAATAAAAGAGTCTCGAACTGGTTACCCCAACATTTCAATGAATATGCAGAATAAAGGTACCCTGTCCACGCGCAGAGCTCGGGTGCCCGCTGCAGGCAGGGCGCGGTAAGACAGCACGCGCAACGCACGCCGAGCGTCATACACGAGAACGCGAAGGATTTTCCCGCTGCAGCAAACCCCAAATTAGAGAGAGGTGCAGGGAATGCATTTGTTTGTCAGGTTTCTGTCCTGTTTTGACAACAAAGAGTCCGGGCACTTTGTGATGAGATGAAAAAAGTAATCCAAAATAAAAACTGAGAGTTTGGAGAATGATGGAGCTGAAGTTGAATAAGATGCGACCGTAAACAGGAGTCGAAGATGAAACGGTCCGAAAACGAGAGAGAAAAAGAGAGAGAGGAAGAGCGCGCACGGATGCGAGCGCGCTCCCGGTGCGGCACTCGGCGCGCTTAACAGCTCGTGCCCCCTTCATCCCAACCCTCTCTGCCGACACCACCGACGCCAACGCTGTCTCTCCAATCTCTGCCTCTCCCTCCCCGCTCGCGTCTCTTAAAGCTCATTTCCGTGACGATCTGAAGCTTTTTCCCCGGCACCATGAGAGATGCCAGAAGCGCAGCAGCGGGACGAACGGAACCGAGCCGCTCATATCGGAACTGAGCTGCAATTCTCTCTGGCTTCAGCCCTGACCTGATCCTGCATCAGAAGAAACCCTGTTTGAAAAGGAGATTTAATTCTAATCCATTGGTCTTCATCTTCTCTCTTCTTGATCTATGTGAGAGAAAGGGAGAGAGAGAGAGGGGGGAGAGAGTGAGAGCGCGCGCACCGGAGACGGAGGTGGAGAGGGAGATATCCAACAGTCTTTAAACTCATCTTATTTCGCATGCTCAGCTGAAGAAAGGTGAGTTGTTTGGGGTTATACGTTGAAAGATCTTTAAAGACTTTGGATGTTATAATGACATTAGAAACTAAATGATCTGTACAATTAATCAAATGATTCATTGGTTTATTTCTGCTGTAACGGCGCATAGACTGCTGTACAAATTAACCTCACCAGCTTTTCGATGGTATTTTAGCAAACGCATTATAATTACATTTATAGTACGTACATTTTAATTATAAACATTTCTTTAATCAAAACACGCAATAAATATTTGACTTCTGTCATGAGAAATATTTTAAGATATCTGGTCATTCCAATGCATATCTCATTTTCTTTGCAGTCAGCGGTCGGAGGCAGCCAGGGACCACCCGTCTCCAAACCCGCTGGAGATGTAAAGTTGGACACCAATAAAACCGAGTAGGTATCCCTTACCTTGATTCGTGGGAATGGAGCGTTGGGATTAATTGCCAAAGCACAGACTTGAAGACGAGGGTGGGAGGAAAGCAATACAAAGTGTGCTATTCATGGAAAATTGCGAGGACTTTTATCCGTTTCCTCTGGAAGAAAAAAAGGATTTTTTTCGAGGGCTTTTGGTCCTTTTGTTTGTTCCCATGTTCCAGATGCCAAGATATTCGCATACATTTGCTAATAAGGAGAGTGTGACACATTCAGCAGCATTTGGCTTTGAGTTTCTCCACTGATCTGCTGATATCACGCAACTGAGATCTGCGCTAATTAAGTGGGTTCATACTGGAAAGCAAATAATCTCCGTTACGCATTAAAGATCTAATTGGCGTTTCGGCGACCATCCTTTGATGCGCCTGGTTCGTTTTTCGAAATGTTAAACGAATACCGCTGTCATCGATTTGTTTATATTTGTTCGTTATTTATTTATTTATTTATTTATTTTACTGATAATATGCTGTTCACATGAGCATTGGAGGGAGCGTCTATCCAAAACTAACTGAAGTATTATGATGCATCCAAAAGTGTTATTTTGCCAAATGTACTGCACTGTGTTTGTTTGCATGCGTAGTGATGTAGAGACATTTCATATAGACATTTTTTTATGTTCTCACTATAACCACCGGAAAAAAATCAATTTAGATGTTCTTTTTGCGCAGTGTTTGAAAGCATTTATTTACAGTGAGTATTAAAGTTTATTGTAAGCTACTACAATACTTTATCATCGAATGAGAAGTGTCAAAATAAATGTAATGCACGATCTGTATTGTAAACACGCCATGATGTGGAGAGAGGACGTGCTTGTGTTTGTTGTGTAGCCTAGTTTATTGCGCAAAACATTGCAACAGACGGGCGCTCTCTATTACTTGCAATATCTTACGCTGTCTTTCTAATGTGTTTTTGCAGTGCTGTGAAGTGGCTCTCAGCCTTAACTTCATCAGGACTCGTCGGAAGGATGCTGTGGTTTACCCTGCTGAGCACAATAGCTTTAGGATGGACTACGCCGATCCCTCTGTTGGACGAGTCGGAAGAAATCGACGAGCCCTGTTTTGACCCTTGCTACTGTGAAGTCAAGGAGGGGATTTTCCACGTCCACTGCGACAGCAAAGGATTTACAAACGTCAGTCAGATTTCTCAGACATGGACGAGGCCCTTTAAACTCAATCTGCAGAGGAACTCCATGCGCAAGCTTTATTTTAACAGCTTTTTGCACCTCAACAACGCTGTGGCTCTCAATCTGGGAAACAACGCGCTCCAGGACATACACGCGGGAGCCTTCAACGGGCTGAGCATCTTGAAAAAGCTCTTTCTGCACGAAAACAAACTGGAGGTGTTCAGGAATGACACCTTCATGGGGCTGGAAAGCCTCGAGTATCTTCAGGCGGATTACAATGTCATTAAGAGGATAGAAAGCGGGGCGTTTCGGAACCTGCACAAACTCAGAGTACTCATTTTGAACGACAATTTGATACCAGTGCTACCCAATTTATTATTCAGGTCCGTGTCCCTGACGCATCTGGACTTACGCGGCAACCGCTTAAAAATCCTTCCCTACAAAGGGACATTGGAGTACATCGGGCGCAGCTTGATGGAGATCCAGCTGGAGGAGAACCCATGGAACTGTGTGTGCGACATTGTACAGCTCAAAACGTGGCTGGAGCGCATACCTTATACCGCGCTGGTGGGTGACATTACGTGCGAATACCCGTTTCATTTGCACGGCAAGGACCTGCGCGAGATCAAGAGGAGCGAACTTTGCCCATTGCTTTCCGAAGCGGAGCTGGAGGCCAAGCATGGCATTCCCAGATTGCCGTTTAATAACGAGCATGTCTGGCCCACCAAACCTTCGTCTATGCTGTCATCTTTTCATAACACAGCCTCGTCGGTGGAGTACAGAGAGAGACACACAAAGCCAACCAAACGCCCTAGACCCACAAAAACATCACCCACTCCTCGTAGCATTTACCCAGGGCTGAATCAGCCTCCAATAGCAGGCTATCAGACCAGACCCCCTATACCAATCATTTGCCCGACGGGATGCATGTGCAATTTACATATCAATGACTTGGGCCTTACCGTCAGTTGCAAAGAAAAAGGCTTCCACAACATTTCCGAACTCCTGCCACGACCGCTAAACGCCAAGAAACTCTACTTAAGTGGAAATTTGATTCAGAAAATTTACAGGTCGGATTTTTGGAACTTTTCCAGCTTGGATTTATTGCACTTGGGTAACAATCGGATATCATACGTTCAGGAAGGAGCCTTTATGAATCTGCCCAACTTGAAAAGTTTATACTTGAATGGCAATGACATTGAAAGGCTCAGCCCGGGAATGTTTCGCGGCCTGCAAGCGCTAAACTACCTGTACTTCGAGTACAACGTCATTCGAGAGATCCAGCCGGCCGCTTTCAGCCTCATGCCAAACTTGCAGCTGGTTTTTCTTAATGACAACCTGCTGCGCACTCTGCCCGTGGATGCGTTCGCGGGCACCTCCCTCTCCAGGCTCAACCTGCGCAACAACTACTTCCTGTATCTGCCCGTCAGCGGGGTGTTGGAGCATCTCCACTCCATCGTTCAGATCGACCTTCATCAGAACCCTTGGGACTGCTCGTGCGACATCATCCCACTCAAACAGTGGATCGAAAAACTCAGCTCCGTAATCGTTGTGGGGGAAGTCATCTGCAAGACCCCAGATTTCGCCCTTGGTAAGGATCTACGCACACTGGAGGCCGAGGTCATCTGTCCCGAGCTGAAATTCACCGCGTCTTCTCCCGTTCTCCCTAATGACATAACAGCGACCAGCGGCTCTGAATTGGGATACGCGCCGGGCACGGGAGCTGTCCCCCTGTCGGTGCTGATTCTCAGCCTGCTTGTGCTCTTCATCTCCGCCGTGTTCGTGGCCGCTGGTCTGTTTGCGTTCGTTTTGCGCAGGAGAAAGAAACTTCCATTCAGGAAGCGACACGAGGTGGACCTGACGGGTATTCAGATGCAGTGCAAGATATTTGAAGAACGACAGAGCGCGTCGCCCGAAAAACCGCCCGGTCACGTTTACGACTACATACCCCATCCCGTGACGCAAATGTGCAACAACCCCATCTACAAACCACGCGAGGGAGAGATCGAGGGCGAGCAGTTTGCAGAAACCAAGGAAAATAGCAACTATCGAACACTTTTGGAGAAAGAGAAGGAGTGGACGATGGCCCTGTCCAATTCTCAACTCAACACCATCGTCACCGTTAATCAGTCCGGTGACATGGCGAGCTTTCACGAGAACGGAGTGCTTTGCCCCACCGTGATTGACAGTCAGAGACCCACCCCGACGGTGGGCTTTGTAGACTGCCTGTATAGCACCGTTCCCAAATTAAGGGACATGCACGTTGCGCACTCACACCCGCCCGGGATGCAATATCCCGATTTACAGCAAGACGCCAGATTAAAGGAAACATTACTTTTCACAACGGGGAAAGGATTCCCCGAGCAAACCCAAAGTGAATACCTCGAGTTAAGGGCCAAACTCCAAACCAAGCCGGATTACCTCGAAGTCTTGGAGAAATCGTATAGATTCTAATAGAATTCGAAGTTAGCTCACTTTCACCCTTTTCAACATGCCCAAAAATATCAAAAAATAAGCATGGCAAAATATATGTATCACACACGCGCGCGCGCACACAAATTTTCCCCAAGTCGCTTTGGAGGAAAGGCCATAACTCAGATTTTTCAATGAAGTGCCTTTTTTCAGAGTAGCCAGCAATGTTACCACCCATTATTTTTGTACGGAACAGATTTGTTGTGGGGCGTAATGATCAAAATATTATTAAAAGAAGCCTTCGTGCGCCGGGGTTCGAGCCTGGCACACTTTGTAGAGTATTTGCAGTTTGCTGCATGCATTCAGCTGCAATGGAGGTTATTGATCGAGAACTCCACCTGCTATAGAGAGACATCTATCCGTTCAGTGCTCTATTTAATTTTTATAACGAGAGACATCAGAGTTATATCTCAAGGACGCACTCGAGCATCAATATTTGTGAATATATAGTGACACTTCAAGATTTTATGGAGTTCAACGCACTTTCTTAAGAAAAATGCTTCTGGATACGATCACTAATGGCTTTTTAAGAAGCACTTTTAATGTTTTCTCTCTCTATCTCTCTCCTTCTCCTCACGAAGATTTGACAAAGTTAAAAATGTGCATATATTTATTCTGTAATTTCAGTGAAAGAATTAATTGTAAAGGTAATGTTAAATCAATGTATAGTGATTATGCGTCTGGTATAGCCTTCTTAATAAAAACACAAAGTCTTAAATCAAATAAAAAGGGTACCAATGCATACTGTTTGTGAGAAATACACTTTTAAAAAATGACGCACATTCACTGCTGCTAAACGAGTCAATCTGATGTCCCTGCCTATAAATGTGTCATCGAGTGTCACAAGAAAAGGAGATCATGGATTAGATATGAATCGTGCTGTAAGGTATGTTTTTCTATCTGCCAGTATCTCTCGACTGCATTACACAACCTTTGAGAATATTTAATGCAGTGTCACTATTACAAGTGTCCACAAGAGGGAGATCTAGAGACACCCTCGCCATCTGTGAATGGGCATCAATGGTTTGATTATTTAACACAAGAGCCTATTAAAATTCATTTTGTCAGGTATTATATATATATATATATAACTTTGTGACAATTATAGCTTTTTCTATAAAACTTCTCATTATGTGTGTGTGTGAGAGAGAGTGTGTGTGATTGGAGTAAGTTTCATTTTCTGTTGATGCATCACTCTAAAGATATATTTATGTGCTGTTTTTCTATTCCCCGATAACAACAAAGATGGCTATTTTTAAACTGAATATTTCATGTCTGTTTGCCAATGCCATTTACCTTTAGCTTTAAATGAATACTATTCAAATAAATGCATATATTGGTATACACTTTATTTACTATTAAATGTAACTCCAGAGAGTTTTATTCTGTTTTTGTTCAATACTGTTTCAAAATTTTACCCCCACCACCATTTACTCGGCCTGGTTGTCAATATTGTAATAAATTCGGCTTGGTCCACAGTTAACAACACTTGCTTTTGTGCAGATCTTTCTTACGTCATTAATGTATTCGGGCTGAAGGCCTTTATGCATCTTCTGTCCAAAATGTGTGTGTGTGTTTTAAACTGTTGTTGGCATCTTAACTGTGTCTTTTGTTATTTTGGGCTATTTCTGTGTGGTCATTTAGAGATGGTCTTTAATATCTTTATTTGTTTGCTGGATCGGCTCATGGCACATAACGGTAACAGTGACAATGTCACCTTGATGTGGTTTGCACCTGCGTTGTCCTTGTCTGTATCGTTCAACATAATGTTATTTATTTATTTGCTAAAGGGTAGAGAAGCTAATGATGTATGGTGTCTACAGAGTCCAGTTTTTACCTGAGAGGTGACCTGGGGAAAATATGTAATTAGAGCCATTATTCTTGTCCTGCTATTTTTAATTGTATTATTATTAGCATTGTTTAAATCATTGGTGCGTTCCTGGTCGGTCTTTCTTTCTCACTTAAACACCCTAAGAACAAATCAATGATATCAGACCTAGATCAGATTTGCTTATTTTGTCCTCGACTCTGCTAGCTTTTGCTAAAAAAAGGTACTGCTGTACCGCACACTGTCAAAAAAAGGTCCAAAAATGGTCCCAAGCTGTCACTGGGACGGTACCCAATTTAAAAAGATCCTTATATGTATTAATTAGGTACAGATAAGTATACTTTTGGTACTAATAGGCACTTTTTTAAAGGGTACCACCGGTTAGGACCATTTTTTGACCATTTTGTGTGAACGTGTTTTATTTATTTACATGATATTGACCCCATTGCATGCATGTTTGTAGTTATTTTTATATGTTGTACAATGCTTTTGCCTAAGATTAATCTTTACTTGTTAGTTCTGTGCTTGGCAAATGATCAGTTGTCCAGATGTTTTTTGTTCAGTCTATACATGATTTATGTCAAGACACAGCAGCTCATTGTGATATTGATGGGTTTTATACATTATTATCAATGATTTGTTTGTGGCGAACTATTGATATGATCAACTTTTCTGATATCTGTCCCTTGCTTGTTGTGATTTTTCTTGCATACTTGGTGATGAAACGCTCAGGCTCAGTCCTGATAGTTTGTTAATTAGCTTAAAAATGATCAAGGAGGTAGATTGAGGGGGTGAATTATACTGAAAACAGAGAAGAAATGGAGTTTAAACAGTCCAAGCATGCGTGTAGCATTAGATTTATACATTTGGCAGATGCTTTCATCCGAAGGGACTCAATCAGTATGTGTCTTCCCTGAGATCAAACTCATGACCTGTGCATTGCTAATGCAGTCCCATACTAACTAATCTATAGGAACACTCTCATGCATGTAAAGTCTGCCTAACAGTGTTTTCTGAAATATACCAAAGGGGAAAACGTATTTTTGCCAGTGTTGAAGGAAATCTTTAATCACCAGGCACTGTAGCTCATTTCTGCAGCAGCCCCAGCAAGTATTTGGCCATTTAAAATTGGCCTTACTTAAAAATGCATGAGGTTTATTGAATTAGTTAACAAAATATCAAACCAAGTGGCATTTGCTTTTAAACCCTTCAGACCTAGCTGCACATTTCTTTTGCAATTACGTTTAGCCGCATGCTGATTTCTGTGTGGATGAAATCTGATTCCCACAAGTTTACGCAGTCCAAGCAAAGCAACTGCAGGTGTAGTCCATCACATTAATTATACACTTTAAAAATGCTGGGTTGTTTTTAACCCATGGCACTGTAAATATTAGACAGACCTTGTCGCTTGGTTAAAAATGACCTAATGCTTGGTTGTAATAACCCAGCAATTAGGTTTAAACAACCCAGCATTTTTTTATTTGTCAACCTGTGTGTGTCAATATAATCTAACTATTGCATTGTCATTTGAAACCTAAAAATCATTTTAACATATTACAACTAATTTTAAAACAAACTA
Organism: Paramisgurnus dabryanus; assembly: GCF_030506205.2. Lineage (NCBI taxonomy): Eukaryota > Metazoa > Chordata > Actinopteri > Cypriniformes > Cobitidae > Paramisgurnus > Paramisgurnus dabryanus. Next base: position 34,685,480 of record NC_133345.1, on the reverse strand, counting down.
TTTTTATTAAACATTTAGGCCACTTAGTTTGAGATTTTGTCACCTAATGCAATAACATTCATCTAATGTAAGTGTGGCTTGTATGTTTATGTACTTCAAATGTCTTTTTCGATTATTGAGGCTAGTGTCTTTCAGATTTTTGTGAGATGTTATGAGAAAGATGAAGAGCATTTTAGAAGTTTAGGGATTTGAGATTGACGTCTAATGACTGGTGGTGCTGAATGTCGCTGTCCAAGGTGCTGAAATCAAATATCATGCTAACAGTATAGAGATTGAATGTTTCCATGTTTGCTTAGCATTTAAAGATTGCAGGGTTGAGAATTTGCAAAGATTATGACCAATATGTGTATGTCTTGCAAAAAATATCCAGACTTGATGTACATTTAATTGATTTAATTTAAAGCTGAAGGGTTTTAAAAATACTGACATTCATTCAGTCGGCATCAAATCACATCACAACATTGACTTTTCCTAGTGCATGTTTCAGTTTTATGGATTTTATGCAGCATGTGCACAAAGACTTTAGTTTGTTTATTAATTTTATGTTTTCAATGTTTTATTGTTTCTGTGTAAAAGTGCAATAAGCTGATACAGCACTTGTCATGTTTCTCTATCTGTGTACAGTGCAAAAAATGTCTCAGGATTTTTTGTGTTTTTTCTGTAAAAAAATATATCGATTCAAGATTTACTCGAGAAACAAAATAACCCAAGAGATCTTTCCCAAAAAAACAACAACAACAAGAAAACCAAGTTTGTGTTTACAACCAGTCAAAAAATCTGCCAGTGGGGTATAAAAAGTTTCAACTTAATTTAATTTAATAAACTTTTTTGCAAACCCAATATATATATCTTGGGTAATTTTACTTATCAAGTAAATGTATTTTGATTTAAGAATGTTTAGATATTTATGCTTGCAATCAAAAACACGTATTGCCTTTCTTTTAAGAAAAAGCTTATAAGCGTATAAGCTTTGTATTCCTGTGTTACAAGAGCTTTAAGTATTGATAAGTTTGAATAAGCAAGACAAAATAGGAGACAGACAGAAAGCTGAAAAACTGAACAAGAACTGAATGAAAACCTCTTAGTGATTTAGTATGCAGTTGAAGTATTTTGTTAGATAGCCTTGTGTCCTGGCAGATGTTTAGGTGTGAACACACAGCAGTGCTTATTCTCATCTTTTGTCCCTTGGTTTTCTTTACTATGCATTCATGTAGGACAAAGAATGAGAGCAGATAGATAAATAGAGAGCGACAGAAATGGGGGCGAGTCTGACGTTTAAAAGCAATCACATATGCTTTACTGGAATTTGCTGTTGCTGAAGCACAGAGCCAAAGAAATGATTTTTTTACACAGCAACCACAACACTGAGAAAAAATGTCTGAAGTATAGAAAGTTAGACAGACAGACAGACAAAGCATTGCACCACTAGCAAGGAGTTAAAGAGAGGAATGATGATTTAGAGAGAGGCAGAGTACAGCATTAAAGGAAAACACCAACATTTTCAATATTTTACTATGTTTTTACCTCAATTTAGACTTATTAATACATACCTATCTTTTTTCAGTGCGTGTACTTCATCTTTGTACAGTGCGTCGTGAATGTGTTAGCATTTAGCCTAGCCTCATTCATTCCTTAGGATCCAAACAGGGATGAATTCAGAAACCACCAAACACTTCCATGTTTTCTCTATTTAAAGACTGTTACATGAGTAGTTACACAAGTAAGTATGGTGGCACAAATTAAAATGTGGCAATTTTTTGTTACTCGTTCATGCTACTGCGCTCCGAGGTGGAAGTGCTGCAAACTAAGCGCTCTTCCGCCATACAATATAGTTCTCATTTTTATCCGCTTAAAAATAACCACGTTTTATTTTGTTCCACCATATTTACTTGTGTAACTACTCATGTCTTTATTTAAATAGGGAAAACATGGAAGTGTTTGGTGGCTTCTAAATTCATCCTTGTTTGGATCCCAAGGAATGAATGGGGCTAGGCTAAATGCTAACACAGTCACGACGCGCTGTACAAAGATTAAGTGCATGCATTGAAAAAAAATAGGTATGTATTAATTTGTTTAAGTTGAGGTAAGAACATAGTAAAATATTGAAAAGCGGTGGTGTTTTCCTTTAAGTGCATTTATAAAGCAAACCCTGGGGATGTATGTGCTAAACCTGCACGCCGAGTGCTGAGCTCATTGGTGAGGTTGTATAATGAATGTTTCTGTAAATGTTGTGATGACATTAGCAGGTGTTCCTCTGCTGTAATGTCCTCTCGGTGAGGTCTGTGTGAATGCTGAAAGGAGGTTGCTGTGTACTGTATTATCGAAGGCAGTTAACTTCCTGTGGCTCTTTGAGCTATTAGAATGCACATCAGAGCGCCAGAGACACAGCTGAGTGTATCGATCCAACCCGGCAGCGCCGGCCACCGCTCGATAGATATCTATGCAAGTACTTGATTGTGACTCTACTAGATGTGTGTGGAGGGGTAAAATAAGTGCTTGTTGGGGGGATATAGAATACATAGGGATGTGAGGATGACTCTGAAAATATCTATACATCTGTGATTTATCATCAGATGGTTGTATACTGAATTTAATATATATACATGGATTATGACAAAACCTCACCCTGTCATTGAGGGATTGTGCAAGAATTGCTATGTGTGTGTGTGTGCATCTTTGTGAGGACCAGTTTGAGTTTAATCCATTGGGGAAAAGACCATGTAAGGACATTCTGTCAGGTTTAAAGGGCTGTTTGAGGGATAAGATTTGGTTTTGGGATAAGGATTTAGGTTTAGGCCAGGGGTGACATTTCTGGTCCTGGAGGGCCACCGTCCTGCAAAGTTTACCTCCAAGCCTTATCAAACACACCTGAATGCCATTTCCAAGCAGTCCTGCTGCTTTTGGTTTTGATTTTCACGTGTGTGATATTAGGGTTGGAGCTAAACTTTGCAGGATAGGGTCTCTCCAGGACCAGGAATGTCCACTCCTGGGTTAGGCACTTAGTTGTGATGGTTAAACGGATGGTTAATCTTGACAAAGGCTTTGTGCCAAAACGATGAAACAAACTTTTGCAAGCGAGTGTGCAGTCATATTTTTCATATACGTGTTGATAGAAATTTCTCGGCTTGCACCACAGATGTGCAACCGTTTATATTTTAAAATTCTGTCATCACTTTCTCCATCTCATGTTGTTACAAACCTGTTTAAATTTTTGTTTTCTGATGAACACGAAGGAATACTGTATTTTGAGGATTGTTAGTAAACAAACCGATCAGAGGCAGTGGCGGCTTAAGAGTGCTCATTCGAGGGGCGCAAATTCAAAATATGTGTTTGGAGTGTCATATGTGTTGCTGCTGGTGTTTTAAAAATATGTGTTTGTTGCATCAAGCAAACCATGTACATCACGTGTTTAGTCAAAATAAATGCCTGCTGCATATGCGCCAAAACAATTTATGATAAAAGAGACGTTCACGTTCACAAAATACACGCAAGACACTCCATTAACAGTAATCTCTGATTGCACATAAGATTATGCGAGTATCTGGCAAACGTGAACGTCTCTTTTATCATAAACCCTTTAGACACGTCTGCAGCAGGCATTTATTTTGACAAACACGTGATGCACACAGGTTCAATCGAAGTGCCAAACACATATTTTGAAATTACAAACCACACACATGACAGGCTACATACATGTTGTGACGAACTTCGCATCGAGCGCCCTCGAAAAAAGAAGTTACCGGCCGCCCTGGTCCGAGGCCACACTGACTTCCATAGTAGGAAAAAAGAATACTATGGAAATCAAAGGGGCCTCTGATCAGTTTGGGGATAAACATTCCTTAAAATATCTTCCTTTGTTTTCATAAAATCAAAGAAATATATTTGGTTTGTTTAGGTTTGTTACAACATGAAAGGGGAGTAAATGATGACAAAAAATGCATTTTTTGAGTGAACTATTGGATAAAGGGGGTTGCACAGTGGGTGAGAGGTGCCACTCCGCATCGGGTGTAGGACAGCTCATTCAGAATCACAGCAGACATTCATAGAAAATAATGTGTTTGATTTTTAGATACATGGTGCTGCACTGAGCTTCTCACACGATGTGTGACCCCGCAAAGATGTCCTCGCAAAAATATCTTTACAAACCTGTGTGTTGTGTGCCATGCATAGCAGCATCAGTAATGTTTGAGTCATTTGATTATGTCGTATTAACTTCCTCTGAAGTATTAACATGCCATTATTGCACAAAAATACTTCTGTTATTTGTGTTTCTTCTTTCATCTACTACCCCTTTTGGGGCATAGGCTGCCGGCAAGGGTCCTCTAAGCATCTCTGTCCCGTGCCAGTCTCTCTAACTGCCCCCAGGTGTAGCCTGCACTCCTGCAGTCTGCATCCAGGTCACAGTGCCAGGTGTTTCTTGGCCTGCCTTGCTTCCTTTGCCCTGGGGGTTTCGTGTGAGGGCTTGTCTAGTGGTGTTGGATGGCAGGTTTTGCAGGGTGTGGCCAATCCATCTCCAGTGTCTCTGGGGTATTGCTTCGTCTATTGGCTGTTCTTGGTTGCTGATGGTTTCGAGCCAGTTGATGCGGAGATTGGTGATTGTGTGTGTTTATTAAAATGGAAACACCTTCGAAAGGCAGTGTTAGGGGCCGTTCGCACCAGCGCCTGAAAACGCGTCACATGACCTGTGCTGCGATGGGGGCATTCAGAAACATTTAGATGTTTTTAAATCGATGCGGTGCTGATGCACCTGGAAAAAATGACCATGTGTCGCGACCACGTCACTTCCAATATGAGTGTGCGCATACCAGGCGCATACAGCGCCTACATTTGAAATAATAAACTTGAGCGCGAAAAGACGTGAAATGTGAACAGCCCCCTATGTAGCAAAATTTTAAGAAATGAAGCCTGCTTTTAAAACTCTTGTTGTTTAGCCGTTTAAATCCCAATGCTATCTCATGGAAATCCGTACGTATTTTACTAGGTGGCTAATTGTCATTAATTAATTGGCACAACCACATTTGTACATTTGGTGGTTAGGGGCGGTATTAGGGGTGGGTTTTTATGATAATCGTATGTTTTTGCACGAGTAACTTCGCATTAATTCATTTGCAAAGAAAATTATGAATTCTCGTAAGATCAGTCTGGTAAATTCTGAAAAACTGTGTAACTAAAACTAAACCTGTGAGTTTTTGTGAGCTTTGCGCATTGCTTGTGTTTATGCGTGGTGTTTCAATGCATTATGAATCTCAAAAGACCAGCGAGTGCTGCAAAAGAAGAATATTTTAATTAAAAGAGCTGAATGAGTTCTGGATCAGAGGATCTTAGTCTGTCTGACCTCACGGATGTTCATGCTGTAGTTCTGTTCAGTCGATTCATACGTGGGCACAAATGTTTCTCGTCTAATCTGTCTCCTTTGCCTTATGAGTAGAACCTGCTGGTGACTGTTTACCAAACAGTTTCATTAGCACAGAATCACTTCTATTCCATCTGTTTCATATTTGCTCTTGTTATATCCACACAGATAACTGTGAGAAATGTTTTCCCAGAGGAAACTTCCACATCTCAGGAGATTCCATCAAAATTCATTCAAGTGTCAACTTTTGTTTAGCTCTAAAATTAGTAAAATACACACACATGATATAATTTGAGATCCTGGGGTGCATTTTCCGAAAGCAACTATGGTTGCAAGTTCTGTCGTTACCAATAACAATGACCATAGTTAGCTAACAATGCTTGTGGGAAACACATCCCAGGTCAGATAAATCGATTGCTTACTCTTAACAGTAAAATGTATAGAGTAACATGATCTCACAAAGTTCTGTGGTATAGTCACGTAATATTTAGCAAATTTTTCCATGGCATTGTCACGGATCTCCAAACTTTTCCATGGCTGTACCACAGACTTTATTTTCCGTGTCATTGTCACGGATTGGTTACTCAACTACTTTTTCCTATTTTCAAACCATTGTTGCTTCAGTTTAGGGTTAGATTTGGTGTTTGCGTTAGGATGTCACTTTAAGTATTGGTTTATAATTTTTTTTATTGCTAATTTATATTTTCAAATTTTTAAACCATTGTTGTGTGGCATAGGGTTAGAGTTGGGTTTGGGTAAGGATTAGGATCATTTTATGTAAATCTAACCCTAAACCGAAGCGACAATGGTAAGAAAATAGGACAAAACAGTTGAGTAACCAATTGAGTGACACAAAAAAAAGTCCGTGGTAAGGCCACGGAAAATGCGGAGATCCGTGAAAATGCCACGGAAAAATGAGCAAAGAATTCTGTGACTATACCACGGAAATTCATGAGATCAGGTTGCATAGAGATATGTTTAATGTGAAGATAAATGCCTTTTGCTCTCCATTTGAACTCACAGATGTGTCTTAAAAATTGAGATGTTGAAGAGATCTCATTTGTGATTTTGATTTCCTTCAAGCTGTAATCGTGTATAAGTGGATCCTCCTTCTGCATTCAAGGGTTCTCCAGCTTCCACTATAATGATGTCAGAGCTGGATTTCTCAAAACCAGGATCAGGTGGCTTTAAGTGCCCACTACATCCAGTGTCCCCTCTTCATGCGTTTTCCAATTTAAATAATCTCGCTTTTGCCTTACCAAAGAAATAGAAATCAGTTACTGAAATGATTTCTGCTGTTATCTCGAAAACTTTCTTACCCATTTCATCTTTGACTTGTGTGATGTGTCTAAATGGATGTTGTACATTTACGGCTAAGAGCCTCTTTCCGGAGGACTTTGAAGATTTTCTAACTCTTTCCAGCTGATTTGCAGTAATCACAAGTGTAGATGATCACATTAACTATGGCCACATCCTACTGACATTTTATGGTGAATCTATTTAAATTTGGCCTTAAAGTGCATACTCTTTCTTATTTTAAAATGTATTCACAGTATGATGTTGTCACAATACAGTGCGAAGATGAGATGAGAGGTTGTGTCATATATTTACCCAGCATGAATCTGAGTGTTTCTAAGTTACATTTTATTTTATGGTCCTGTTTTTTGACATGTTTTATTAACTCAATGCCTAAATCTGTTGCTCTGAAACAACCACCTTGATTTTTTCTTCCATGGCCATGTTTAATCCGCAGTCGGCACTTCCTCTCTCTCTCTCTCTGTTTAAAGCCTGATGGGATCAGTATGTGGACAGTGAGCGAATCAGTCGGGGTGATTCATGACTGCAGGCCGTCCCCTTTGACAGCCTTCCTCTGCTACCACCCTCTCTCACTCACTCACTTTCTCTCTCACTCGCCCTACCCTGACAGCACGCTTTTTTGAGCGTGCTTGGATGCAGCACACCAACATTTCCGATGCAGCCTGTGGCTGTGGGGTCAGCCAAGCAGTCCCCCTCTCAATCCCCGGATTAGGTCGTGCTCTGACTGTATGATCAGACTCTGTCAGCTCCAAACATTTGTGTGTTTCACCTACCATCTGTTTCCTCTTCCTCTAGTTCCTCTAACTCGTCTTTCATTTCAGGGAAACTCCGGTATTTTGCGCCATTTTAAGCATGGGGCATCTTTGATGTGTTTGTGTTTGAGTCAATGAGTGTATGTCTCAGCAGACCAGAAGTGTTAATTGTACTGCAGCTCTATACATTTGCTTTTGTAATGTGAATCAACAAGCGTAGTGCTCCCTTTCTCTCTCTCTCTCTCTCTCCCTAGTAGTACTTATTCATGGTGGTTTTATTTTTAGTATTTGTATGTGTATGGACATCTACGATGCATGTGTGAAATTGCTGTATCCTACCAGAGGACCTGAAGAATGGTGACATGAATGTATCCCCCTTGAACGACCCCATCAGGGGCATTGCACAAGATCTCAGGCCCTATGCATAGGCAGTCCTGATGGACCCCCATGCCCTACCCCCATAATATATACCAGGGCCCTCTCTTCCTTTGGGGCCCTGGTAATCAGTACTGGTTTTACCCCCGGTCCGACGCCCCTGGACCCCATACGTGTACTTGTACAGTAACAACGAGTTACCCTCTGTACCTTGAGAGGCACTGGTGATAAATCTCCACCATGGTTTCCAGATTGCTAAGTGTGTTTTTTTAGGATATTGGGTCTGATTGCTGAGGTTTAGGGTGTGGTTGCCAGAATGTTTTTGGTGTGGTTAACAGGATGTTGTGTGTGGTTGCTGGGGTTTGGGGTGTGGTTGCCAGGATGGTTGTGGTGTGGTTACCAGGATGTTGTGTGTGGTTGCCAGGATGTTTGTGGTCTGGTTGCCAGGATGTTGTGTGTGGTTGCTGGGGTTTGGGGTGTGGTTGCCAGGATGTTTGTGGTGTGGTTACCAGGATGTTGTGTGTGGTTGCCTGGATGTTTGTGGTCTGGTTGCCAGAATGTTTGTGGTGTGGTTGCCAGGATGTTGTGTGTGGTTGCTGGGGTGTGTGTTTGTGGTTTCCAGGATTTAGGGTCTGAGAGATGGGGTGTGATTGCCAGGGTGTTGGGTATTTTTTGCCTGGGTGTTAGGTGTCATTGCTAGGGTACTCTATACTTTTATTTTAATATGTCATTCATGTTGTTGTAGAAACCATGTAGGGAATGTTTAATAATAACCTACCTTTTTATAAAACTTATAGGACAGTCAAAATCTCTACATCAGTGGTTCTCAAACTTTTTCCGCGTGCGGCCCCCCTTGTGTACGGTGCATTCCTTCGCGGCCCCCCAAAGAAAATTTATGACAAAAACTGTTCTAAAATTTAACATTTTAATTAAACAAAACATATTAAGTTATACAAAGTAGTGTTGTTGGTTAGTAGCCTTATTTTTTATGTTAAATTACACAGAATTCATGATAAATTAATGTATTTTATAAAATGTCATAAAACTGGGGCCCCCCTGGCACCATCTCGCGGCCCCCCTGGGGGCCCCGGACCCCAGTTTGAGAACCACTGCTCTACATAATAAACAAATAACATTTAGACTGTTGTCATATATATATAATAAACACAGAGATTTATCACAATATTTTGATTATTGATTAGTCATTATTTGTTTCATTTATTCAATAGATTTAGATATCAAATAGTGATTTGTTCATAACCCTTAAACAGTGGTGTGGTCAAAATTGCCATTAGATCCTTGAAATGAAGAACATGCAGAACGTCATTCATTGCATATGATTGTGTAGTTTGCACACGTATCGTTTTGCTTCTATTCACTGCGGAAAAAATATTTTTTAAGATGCATTCTTTGCTTATTATTTTTCCAATTTATCCTTTTATTCGCTTTCATTCACAACCTGTATCTGTTCTCCTCTCTTCATCTCCTCCATATGTCAGATGAGCTGAAGTGGGTCACTATAAACTCTGCTGACAACAGAATAAATCACTTTCAATGCTGTATGCATGAGTCACCGCTCAGTAACAAACAATAGACCGCATGATGCCATTCATTAGCAGACACGACTGCTGTGTCACCATTACTTCTCTCTTTCTGTGATTGTATATTTACTGATACACAGAGATATCAGACACTGAGATGATATTGTAAGGGATCTCAGGTTTCGGAAGGGGAACAAAGCTGCAATCGTTCCCGGGTTTCTGACACAATATGTCTGAGAGCGTTGCTAGAGTATGAATATATTGTATTGCAATATGGAGCGTTTAAGTGTTAACACTAAATCAAAACTAAACAACAGATTTGTAAATGAAAAGGTTTAATTACAGTACTGACTTAAAGTTACAGTTGAAATGGTTACACTATAAATGCATGAAATGGTAAATAATACAAACAATTGACTGTTTCCAATGTATGTGAGATATTACCTGATAAGATAGAGAACAGAGAAAGAAAGAAAGTTTAGAAGAAAGAGAACTGGAACCTAGGCCTAATGGCCTGAACCCCAGTGAAGAAGAAAGGAAAGGGAAAAGGCCAATGCAAAAGCCAAAAGCCAAAGCAAAAGCCCAGAGCTGATAAAAACATTGACCTTTATCCTCTATCTCTTGACCATGTGACTAAACCTAACTTGATACATTCAAATTGACCAATCAGAAGATCACCTTTAACCCCCACTGTACTTGACCAAACCCAACATAATACATTCAAACTGACCAATCAGAAGACCACCTTTAACCCCCACTGTAACGGCTGTGACAATAGTCTTTGATCACTATCAGCACAGGAGGTTTTGGCAAGTTGAAACCAAGTATTAAATTCCTATATTTATTTTTAATCTTACAATATCTTACTGATAGTAGGATGAGATATCACGAAAGATCAGGTGTTATAAGCGGAGGTATCATTAATTGACAGTAAAATTAAGACTAATCTGAGGTCATTTTAAGGTTATGATACAGATTTTATGCGAGAGAAAAGCTCTAAAAATACAGGATAATTTTTAACCCATCATAAGGTCAAAAAGGGAGGAGCCCAGCCGTTGGCTTAAATTAACCAATAAATGTTCATATTTGACCCAAAAATGGATTAAAACACTCAGTTTAAGATCCAGTGCTGGATTGAAAATATCCCAACATTTCTTACAGTGAAATTTGATTTGTTCTTAAAAATGACCTAAGACAAAGTTAAAAATAAAAAATGAAAGTGAAAATTTTAGGTTTTAAAACTGCAATGTTTAAACATTATTATTCATTTTCTGTAAAGTGTTGTCTTCAAGTACTCAATTAAAATCTAAACCATGTGTGATTTATAGATGCACAACTGTACCTAATGCTTTGCACGTTAAAAGACAGATCATGTTTGAGACAAATCCAAAAAATTGATTAATGACTCTAGACAAATATTGGAAGAAAAAGAGGTTTCAATTATTTTCTAGAGAGTTCACGGTGTGTGTTTGGGTGGTCCTTGTATTGTGAGACTAGAATAGGAGATAATTAGCTGTCAGACTTTATTACTGAACTCAGCTGGAGCAGATACACACACACACGCACACACACGCATTCTGGTTTCCATGTTTTGTGGGGACATTCCATAGACGTAATGCATTTTATACCATACAAACTGTATATTCTATTCCCCTTACCTGCCCCATTCCCTAACCCCAACCATCACAAAAACCTTTCTTGTACCTTAGATTTTCAATAAACATCATCTTGTTTGATTTATAAGCTTGTTTCCTCATGGGGACATCAAAATGTCCCCACAAGGTCACAAAAACACTGGTATACCTATCTTTGTGGGGACAATTGGTCCCCACAACGTGATAATTACCAGGTACACGCACACACACACACGCACGCACGCACGCACGCACGCACACACACACACACACACACACAACTTTTATACTAAACAAACTGTATATTCTAGCCCCCTAACTCAACCCCTAGACCTAACCTGCACAGACATTTAGCATTTTTAGACTTTTTTTTAAATGTCAAAGCTACTGTGTCCCCAGAGTACGTATGTGAAGGTCTAGCTCAAAATATCATATAGATAATTTATTATAACATGTTATTACACGGCTCTCTGGAATGCTTGATTCTGATTGGTCAGTTGAGACATTTGCAGGTTCGTTCTTTTCAAATAATAACCGCTCCAAAGTAATAACGCATAGCCGGTACTACTTGTACGATTTAAATTGCTCCGCGCCAATAAAGATTACTGTTTGGCGCCATCTTGTGACAAACACTGGACAACATTTTGACATTAATTGTAACATGTATGGAAAAAACTAAACATTTAAAACAGTGGATAGAAGAACGAACCACGACAAGACACAGAGAGCTTACTGAGACTGAACTTGACAAAATAGAGCATGACAGCTACGAAGTCAACACACAAAAAAATACAGAATGGGCATTAAAACTTCTCAAAGACTGGCTAAAAGAGAAAAAATGGAGACAGACAAGTATGAAGCAGAGGATCTTAATAAGGTATTACGATCATTTTATGCATCTGTGCAAAGTTTCGCGGAAGGATAAAAATGTTAATTTAAAACAAATATGCCAATAAAATGTTTCAAATTCATATTCATGTCCAGTTTTTTTTCTTATGTGGCAAGTAGCCGTGTAATAAGCGGGATAATAGAGGCAGCCGGTAGTTATTGGGAAATAAGCCCCTTCAGTGTGATACAAGACCCGATCCGCTTCGCGTCGGGTCCTGATCACACTGTCGGGGCTTATTTCCCGATAACTACCGGCTGCCTCTACATTATCCCTTATTTAAAATTGCCACTTGCAAAAATGTGCTGGTTTTGGGTGTGTCCTTTTAAATGCAAATGATCTGATCTCTGTACTAAATGGCAGTGCTGTGATTGGATATTGCAGAATAAGGGGCAGTATTATTATATTAAGATCCCCTTCTGACATCACAAGGGAGGCCAAATTTCAATGACCTATTTTGTCTCATGCTTACAGAGAATGGTTTACCAAAACTAAGCTACTGGTTTGTTCTTTTTGAGTTTTTTTTAGGTTGATAGAAGCACTGGGGACCCAATTATAGCACTTAAACATGAAAAAAGTCAAATTCACATGATATGTCTCCTTTAGAAATTACCAAAATTGCCATTTTCATGTTTATGGTCAATTCCATAATACTTTTCACAGTTGTACATTGTTCCAATGGAATTTAGATGAAATAGAAACAAAGAAAACACAGAAAAGAAGAAACAAGCATGGCAGTTTTAGTTTAGGATGGCGTATAGGAAATTACAGAATTATTCAAATGTATTTCCTTATTTAAATAATGTAATAAAATAGCACTTCATTCCAAACAATATTATGAGCATGATCAAGGATTACAAGGAAGTAATCAGAATTATTATTATAAAATAATATATTAGTAATAATATAATAGTAATATATAATAATACTACAGTGAAGTCGCAAAATCTGAAAAATATTGTAATTGTACCAAAATAATGTAAGCAGTATTGTTGTTATGCACAAAATAAGTCTTAAGTTAAGCTAATGTAAGCAGTCTGTCAGTAAGCAAGCCAACAGGTGGTCAAGGGTGAAAACAAACTTCTCTGGGGAGATAGAAAACTATGAAAAAAAAACCCATGCGGGCCAGTTCTCATCTGATCTGTAACAGCTGCAATCCGTAACAGAGGATAGAGACACAGAGACACAACGTTACTGATTGCAGCTATAACTCACACAGCTCTTACTGTAATCTATTAACAGTTCATGTTGTTATACACCTCATAAACCACATATACCAGAACACACACACTTACACAGACTCACTCATTACACATTCACACAAGAGAAGAGCTCATCACATGCTGTTATTATCAATATACACAAGCACAGTGAAGTGATGCTAGACTTCAAAACTAAAATTGAGATTTATACATCAGCTGTAAGTTGAATAAATCAGTTTTCTTTTGATGTATGCTTTATTAGGATATAAATTAGGACAATTTGTTAGGATCTGGAATCTACGGGTGCAAAAAAAAATATAAATATTGACAAAATTGCCTTAAAAGATGTCCAAATAAAGTCCTAAACAACAGAGTTTTGTTCCAAAATGCAATAAATGCCATTAAAAAAACCCACCAAAATCAGTATTGTATCAGGTCAGTATTAAAAAGTTAATTCTTAATTTTACACAAAATCCAATATCCAGTCATCCTTCTCTGCAGAATGCAATAAATTCGCTCAACCAATCACAGCGCACCATTCCACGCACTATAAACAACAATGGTGGCACTTTGAATAAATACAGAATCCTAATTTTCCTTATCTACTTTGTACTTTGTGATCAACAAACAAACAAAAACAAAATATTATGACTGGGAAGAAACATAAGGCATCAAAATCAAATAATTTACGTGAGAGGCACTCGGGTGAAGAAAAAATTCCGGCTGTTGTTTGTTCTTACACAGCATCAAGCTTCTGTCATGCTAACACATTGACCCCAGGGGATCTTATAAAAAACTTTACATTATTTTATGCAAAGTCAACAAAAATCAAGCAGGACCAAAACATTTTACAGCTGATCGCTGTCAAAAAAGTTCAGCGACGAAGTCCCAAGGATGACAGAAGCAATGACAGTGATCTTAATATGACAAAGTAAGTGTTTTGATTAATGCCATTAATGTTTATTTTTTAATCACTAGTCAACTAAATGAATATAACATGGCAAAGATGAATGCACATTTATATATTGATTCAGTAAGGGATAATCCACGGCTAGCCATGCATTAAAGGGTTTTAATGCACGACGTAGAGGCGAAGAACCACCCGACGCGTAGCGGAGGTGCATTCTCTGCGAAGTGCATTAAAACCCTTTAATGCATGGCTAGCCGTGGATTATTCCGCTTATACCTTGGTTATTTGCCAAGTTAAAGCTGTAATTAATGTTTACAGTGTAATTTTTTAACAGACGGGTAAAAATGACGGTCATTTTCCGAGGTTAAGTTAAGGCTCGCACTCCATCCGCTTTAAATAAAGTAGTGCTGAAATAAAACCTGCACACTTTAAAGAGAGACGCACTTATGTCTCGCTCACTCGCTTACTATCTCTGCAAGTGTAACTGTGTTTCTATGGTTACCAATGTTTATAGTAGCAGATTAATTTCGAACTGTAATCAAACTGACTGGAACTACCTGTGCATTAAACGGTTTTAATGCACACCTTCCAGCCAATCAGAATCGAGTATTTAAACAGACCATGGTATAAATAGATTTATAGCATTTTGAAAAAAAAACATAATCAGAAACAATAATCAGTTATTATAATACTGTAAATCTTTGAAAATCTAATTATGGATTTGAATTTTAATGTTCTTATAACCTTAAGATGCTATGTGAAAGCTTGTAACAGAAAATAGTGGTTTTCATCTTATCACTTTCTTGGTATAAAAAACAAGTTTTTACCCAAATTAGTTCAAATGGATTTACTGCGTTTTGGAACCAAACTCTTCACATATAACTAATGATAAATGCATTTTTGATATATTTAAAGTAGTACATTTACAAAATATCTTCATGGAACATGGTCTTTACTTAATATCTTAATGATTTTTTTAAATGAAATAATCAAAAAATTTTACCCATTACCAAATTACAACTGGTTTTGCTGTCCATGGTCCACATATGTGGTTTACCAGAACTTTCCACGGGTGTGATGGTTTTTATGCTGAGTTAATCACATTTTCTATCCCCTTCTCCTGAACCCAATGCTCACAGTAAACCTTTAAATGAACAAAAACATCTGTAATCATGTTTTTCAAGTCTTTCAGTTCATGAGACCACATGAAATTTTCTCATAAACCCAATTTACTTTGTGATACCCGTGTATTACCCATGATGTTATGCAAATGTGTGTCCTTATTTTCAGAACCAAACACATTGGTGAAGAGTTCTCACATCACACACTGTTCCTCAGACAACATACTGCATTTTACATTTAGGCATTTAGCAACCAAACACAAGAAAAAACAGCAAAGCGATTTGTCATAGGAAAGCAATAACATGAGATGTACCATACAACATCATTTTCTGCTTACAAAGCTTTCACTGATAATAATACTAAATCACGAAAAAAATAAACAGAATGGCGTCATTATTAACATACAAAAACATTATTGTAAAAACAAATATTTTACTTGTACAGTATATGCAATAAAGCTGTTATTATCAGTGAACTCGTGTGATGTACAGAGTTCACTCAGAGAGAGTTTTGCCCACTTCTGTTTCACCTGATAATGACATTTAGATGTATAATTATTAAACCTCATATCTCTCTCTCTCCCTCTCTCTCTCTCTTAAGGCATTTATTTCACTTATCAAGGCCAGGTAAGAACATCTCTTGTGTAAATGTGATCTTATTAATTACGTGGTTTGGGGATAAAGTTCAAGAATTAAGATCAGAAATATTAGGCTGTTTATTGTTTCCTTGTGATTAAATTTGCATTCATTTATACAGGCACACATTACTGTTATTACTATACCATCAACAGAGATAACTGGGTGTTGTACGTGCAGGGCATTATCAGGCAAAGATTGTTTATTTAAGCTATAGATTATTATCATTGGTTGGATGCATGCATTTTATTGATCATTTACATGTATGCATTTGGCGGATGCTTTTATGTAAAGCGACTTACGGTGCATGACAAGGTATTCATTTTATCAATTTGTTGTTTCTTGAGATTGAATGCACAACCTTGCATTACTGCCTTTTGCTTTACCAATTGAACTACGTGAGCAATAATGATAAAATTATCGTTAAGGATCACTAAGGATCATGAGTGATATTGTTTCTAGATATATTACCAGATGATAAAATGATCATTATTATTTGTGAAGCATTAGGGGGCGTGTACACCAAGGCGTTGATGGCTGTGGCCGGACAATATTTCAATTGTTTCCAATGGAAATGCCAGCAGCTGGCGGGTTTTGTCCACGCCTTGCGGCGGAGCTCTGCATTTTTTTTCCGGATTTGAAAAATTTACAACCTTTGATGAAATGATCAGCTTGTCAATGTCACTTCTCACTCGGCTGTCCAATCACAATGTAGGTCACAACAACCAACCGCTGCATTGCTCAATGACTGATAAACAAAACAAAAGTATCATTGCAACCAAAGCCCTTAGCTGGCAAACGCTGGTAAGCGCTCAGGTAGTGTTCACACCAAAGCGTTTATGCTGGCGGCCAGTGTATGTTTTTAATCGTTTTTAATGGAAGTGCGTCACTTTTCAAAAAAGCCAGCAGCTGGCGGGTTTTGTCCGCTTGGCGGTTTTTCCACTTTCAGCGTTGAGCCCCGAGAGTTGAAAAATGTTCAACTTTGCGTGAAATGCTCAGCTCATCAATGTCACTTTTCACTCGGCTGTCCAATCACAGTGTAGGAGGGGCGGGACAAATATCACAACAACCAACCACTGCATCGTTTAACAATTGATAAACAAAACAGAAGTATCATTGCAACGAAAGCCCTTATGGTACATTCACACTGAGCGAAAGCGTTAACGCTTGTCTGAAGCTTGTCCAACAGCCAATCACAGTGGCCGCAGCACATGCTCCGGTCTTCCATAAACTTAATTGGCTGGCTCTGCCTAGGTTATTTGCACAAGGCAATCTGATTGGCTGATGCACGCGTTGCCACTTGAAAAGTTGAGAAATGTTCAACTTCTGCTGCGAGCAACGGCACTGACGCGGCGCCGACGGATCCACAATTCAGTTTGGCAACGCATGACGTCGCCCATTAAAGTGAATGGGAAACGTTAACGCTTACACCCCGTGTTAATGTACCGTTAGCTGACAAATGCTGGCAAGCGCTCAGGTAGTGTGCACACCAAAGCATTTATGCCGGTGGCCGGCGTATGTTTAGAATCGTTTTCAATGGAAGTGCGGCACTTTTAAAAAAAGCCAGCAGCTGGTGGGTTTTGTCCGCTTGGCGTTTTTTCCGCTTTCAATGTTGAGCACCGAGAGTTGAAAAATTTTATACTTTGAGTGAAATGCTCAGCTCGTCAATGTCACTTCTCACTCGGCTGTCCAATCACAGTGTAGGAGAGGTGGGACAAATATCACAACAACCAATCGGTGCATCGTTCAATGACTGATATAGAAAGCTGAAGTTTAATAGCAACCAAAGCACTCAGCTGGAAAAAGAGCTGGCGCCTGGCATTTTCAGCCACGTTTAAACGCTTTGGTGTGCTCGCCCCCTTACAGATGCCGTCCGCCTGGCTTTTTCAGCCGTGTTTTAACGCTTTGGTGTTTACGCCCCTTAGTCTCATCTTCCCCTCATAAGCAGCTGGAGCCATCACGCTCAACGCACTTTGGCAGAATTTGTGAATTTGGGCACCGCTCTTACTTTTGCTTTTGTATCACATCCATTTCCCCACAGTCAGCCTCAAATCTATTCTCTCACACGTGAACCGGCAGCTCCAATCCAATTCTGGTACCTGGAACTAGAACTGGCAATTCAATCCCGAGGTATTGATTCCTACAGTCGGCAACAGCTCTCAGCTGCTTGCGTTGCTCTTAACCTGATATGACCATCAAAGACTGACTGGAGGCGTACAGACACATCTGGAGAAATCGCAATGCTGGCTCATTGTGTCTTATTGTGCTGGCTCCAGAGAAAGTGTGATGCTGTCAGCGGGAGCTCTGATTGGAGCGCCATCCTCACACACAGCAGTTTTTAGCCCAGCTATATTGAGCTATTAGTTAAAGTGTTTGCTTTAGTTTCGAGTGCTTTGACATGACACAGACTCTACGGGTCAAGTTGTGTAATTCTTGCTCTAGTACATAAACCCCTGTGTTTGGGGGATGAATGGTATGATATCCGGTGTTATCTTATGCAGTACATAATGCATTAAGTTCTGCCTAAAGTTATATATTGTAGTGTTGTGTAATGGTCATTTTGTTAGTAAGTGTTTTATTTATTTATTTATTTATTTATTATTTACATTTAACAATTGATTATTTTTTCATCCACTTACGAACCCACTGCAGTTCCCATGCGAACCACCAGGGGTTTGCGAACCCTTCAGTGTAACCCTTTGGCTTTCAGCCAAAAATATTTCAATATGGCACCATGCACTTTTCTTTTTTAGATAGTACACATAACATCAAAAATCGATAGGCTTAGAAATAAATGTTTTGATTGGGCTGAGTGCAGACATTCTCAAGGGTGAATTTGACGTTTAGTCTTAATGTCCACATTAAACCCCTGGTCTCAGATGTCCTGTTTCAATATGAAACGCATTAAAGTATGTAAACGAAACCGGTTTCTGTCTGTCTGTTTTGGAAACGATTAAACAGCTTACAAAAAGAGAAGATTGAGTGGGATTCATGCGACTAATTTCAATCTCTAGAGGCGTTAATGTTTGATGCCGCTCACAGACTCATCTCATTCCTCTCAGGTCAAAGGTCAATCCTCTGATCGTAAAACAATCCAACTTAATAAAGTTTTAAAGAGACCCATAAATGACACGTGTAATTACTTCATTACGCCGAGCGTATTAGTCTGAGATTCATTTTATGTCTCTAAGCTCTTCTTCAAATCGACTGCGAGGAAATCAGACATCTGAATCCGGTCTCATGAAATCAGTTTTTACTAATTGCTGCTTTTAGGCATTTTCAAAGAGTTCAAGCAATATTTTAGAAGCTGAGAATATCTTGCAAAATTGTTTTCGTTCAACACAGATGTCTGACGAATACAGCCTGGAATTTCTGGCAGAGGGGAATTTAGTTCACTACACACAGCACAGATTGTAAAATGGGATTGTGGTTTAAAGATAAAGTCATTTAGTGTGCAGGGTCCAAAAGACCACAGCTGAAATGCCATAGATTTGTTTTTTTAGTTTAATACGTGTGTTTATCATACGGAGATCAAAAGTTCATTTTACATTTCCTCATGTTGCTTTAATAACGACATGTTGTAAAGCTGGCAATTCCCTATTTAAAGTTTGTTCCTGATAAATTTAAGTTCATGCTTAAAAATATACTGTAAAAGTTATTCATTCAATTTACTCATTTTTTTTAAGGTAAGTGGTCGTTATCAATATTTTAACCTATATTTAACCAAAAATTTTTGTTTTGTTTTTCACTTTTTTAAAATGTAGCTTAAATTAATTGATTTCTACCACTTACATTAAAAAAATGAGTAAATTGAATAAATACTTTTTTCAGTGCATGGTTTACAATTCCATAGAAGAATAATGTTGGCTAAATAGTTTCGAGAGCCTTAAACATCTGAGAAACTTTTCTTAAAAAAAAAAATAAAAAAAAAAATATATATATATATATACACACACACACACACACGCACACGCGCACGCGCACACGCACACACACACACACACACACACTGAAAAAAAATGATTAATTCAATTTACAAAATGTTTTTATGGTAAGTGGTCGCAATCAATTTATTTAAGCTACATTTAAACAAAAAAAAATAGAAAAACAAAACAACAAAGTTTTGTTTAAATGTAGCTTAAATAAATTGATTGCAACCACTTATCTTAAAATTTATACATTGAATGAATGAATAATTTTTTTCAGTGCATGGTTTACGATGCCATAGAAGAATAATGTTGGCTGAATAGTTTCAAGAACCTTAAACATCTGAGAAACTTTTATTTAAAAATATAAATAAATAATAATAAATAGATAAATATATACATCAGGTCCCTTAGAGTAAAAGTAAAGATTTTTTTACGAATCTTTGACTAAATGGTTCTTTTATTGCATCACTGTAAAGAACCTATTAAGTAGTTTATATAATTTAGTGTTAGGGGCGTACACACAAAAGCTTTTATGCCGGTGGCCAGCGTATGTTTTTCAATTGTTTACAATGGAAGTGCAGCGATTTTCAAAAAAGCCAGCAGCTGGCGGTTCTTTTTACGCTGAAAGCTTAGCGCCGAGCACCGGGATAGAAAAATATTCAACTTTGATTGAAAAGCTTAGCTCGTCAATGCCCATTCTCACACAGCCATCCAATCACAGTGGAGGAGGGGCGGGACAAATATCACAACAACCAACTGGCACATTGTACAACAAAGCCGAAGTATCAAAGCAACTAAAGTGAAAAAAAAAGCTGAAAAAAAGCTGGCAGTCGGTGTCGCCCTGGTGTTTTAGCCGCATTTAAAAGCTTTGGTGTGCCCATCCCCTTAACGTTGCACAATTGTAAACATTTACAGAATTTAGAAATAGTGTCGAAAGGAAGTTTTACATCATAACTTTTAGCTCTGCTTCTGTGGTAGTTTAGATAGTGAAGAGGAAGTCATGTTTTACGTAAACAAGCATGACTACATAACATTTGGTGTGAAGTTAATATCTGTGAATGTTTTCTGAGTGAGATAGAAAGACGCTTGTGTTTAGTGGTACCTTAGCCTTTGGTTGAGACCTATCGTTGTAAAGCTATAAAATCTAGACACACCTACTGAGTGATTTTATTCTTTCCTTTGCTACAAAAGTGTCAGAAGGAGCATCTGCTCTTCATCAACGGTGTGCTGTGATTTTACACAGAAACACTGAACAACAACAACAACAACAGGGAGAAATCAGCAGACTGAAGGTAGAGAAATACTCATCATGCTTTACTACAATTACTTCATTTAAAGCTTAATGTTTTTTTTATTAGACATCAACATAAAAACTGCATTTATTTAGGTTATTTAATTATTTATGGCTGCATTTTTTTACATTTCAGCAGTTTATTGCAATGATAAAGGATTTCTTAAGTTGTATTTTTGTTCTCAGTAAACAAGTTCAAATCATCTGAAGTTTTCTTCAGATAAAATATTGTGTAAGATAATAAGGCTTAAAACAGAGAAATTTGTATTTCCCCATCTTAACCTCACAGCAATTTTCTAAGATTTATGTTCAAAACAACAAGGAAAACAAATTGCCAGTGGAGCAAAAAATCAACTTAATTCAAGAGAAAGTCTTTGAAAGTCTTAATATCTTATGCAGTAATTCCAGCTTGACTAAATTCATCTTGTTGAAAAGATGTTTGGATGTT
This sequence comes from Paramisgurnus dabryanus, assembly GCF_030506205.2. Lineage (NCBI taxonomy): Eukaryota > Metazoa > Chordata > Actinopteri > Cypriniformes > Cobitidae > Paramisgurnus > Paramisgurnus dabryanus. The sequence goes on along the minus strand of NC_133345.1, from coordinate 34,664,085 downwards.
TTTCTTAAAAACAAGACAAATATTCTGATAAAAAATATAGTTTTTGTAGGTCTATCAAAAGATTAATTGTGATTAATCGCATACAAAATAAAAGTTATTTGTGTGTAATTATTATGTATATTTATACACAATATTTTAATATTTTTTATTTTTATATAATATAAAATATGTAAATACATACATGCATGTACAGATATTATGCAAAAACATTCACTTTGTACTCTATGTGATTAATCGTGATTAATCTTTTGACTGCCCCATTTTGTTTGATGTTTTACTGTATTAGGACAACTTTAAACTGTAAATTGACTTAAATACTCTAACCATGGTTTAACCAAACATGCTGCTATAAAATAACCAGGGTTTATGGTGAGAAACTGAAATGTAATATAGCTTTATTATCATAATGGTTATCCTTCGATATGATTGTTATCTCTTTACACATTAACTGTAAATGTGTGATGTCGACAGTATTATGCTGATAACATTGGATTAATCAGTGGTGTGGGTTTGTGGTTTGGACTGTTTGACCAACCAATGGCAGATAGAGGGAGTGTTTGAAACTTGTTGTTGCCAGTATTAAAGATAAATCACATGCTTGTCCTGAGACTTTCTGTTCTCAGGATAAGAGCCAAAGAGGTGGAATATGAATCTGTGTTTGCTGAAAATAGAAAACTGTAATGTAGATCAGATGTAGTGTGAAGTTTCATTGAAAGAAGACATTTCAGATCATGCTGAATCAGACGATTTAAAAAAATAATAAAAAAATAACACAGGCTCAGATTTAATGCTGGTTCAGATGTCCAGGCTGTATAATATCAAGGTTTTTTTGGTTATCAGCAGTCAGCAGTGTCCATCCAAGATTGCTCTGAACAATAGACCATAAAAATGTCATGCATTTTAAACACTTTTATCCAGATTAGAAACAACTAGTCCACATAAACCACAGTAATGGTGATATTCACCATCCACTTCTTGATACACAACTGAATGCAAACAATGAGCAGAAAAGATTAAAACAATAATTTATGCCATGGTCCAGACTTATACAAGGGCATTTACTGTGCATGTCAAATACATACAGCAAGATGAATTATGTTTACACAGTCTTTATGTGTGTTTGGGTTGATCAGATGGGAAAGCGGCGCTTTTCGGGGTTGGAGGTGACCCTGATGGTGCTGTTTGCATTGGTGTTGATCGTTGCCGTCGCATTTGTCATTCTGTTTGCAGTTGGGGAGCCGGCACTCGTCAAGGAAGGTGGGTAAAGATACTTATATATTCTACAATATAATATACAATACGTATACTTTAAAAAGTTAAACTTTAGAAAGAAAGTAAAAATGTTTGTATAATAGAAACAGAAGTTGCAGGATGCTGGAATCTTAGGGGTCCTATCATACACCAGGTGCAATTCGCAAGCATTTTTTACTAGTTTCAGCTTGGCACAGTTCACGTCCAATGTCACGTTGTTTAAATAGCAAATGCATTTGCGGCCATTTGTGCACCCATGGGTGTGCTGATCTAAATAAAAAGGGTTGTTCAGGCGCATTGTTGGCACGTTGCTCGATTTTAAGGCATCCAGTGTTGGGGAAAGTTACTTTTGCATTACAATATTAAGTTACTCCCAAAAAAGTAACTAATTGCGTTACTTAGTTACTATTCATGGAAAGTAATGCTTACATTACTTTTTAGTTACTTTTGCGTTACTTTTTCTTGGCTAAGGCTTGATCTCTTTTAGGCGTTGCAGGTGTTTTTTTATGATTGAAAAGTTCTGCATTAAGAAATTGCATATTTCATCACAAAGATGTCGAGCTCTGTCCTGCCATCTCAGTTTCTGACTCAAACTTGTCTGGGAAACCACATAAGGGTGGTTTCCCAGACAAGGATTAGCTTAAGCCAGGGCCTTAAGTTAATAGGGAAATATAACTAGTTTGAACAAACATGCCTAACTAAAAACTTTACTTGTGTGCATTTTGAGGCAAAACAAAGAGCACTGATGTATTTTAAGATATGTAAGTGCAAGTTGTTTTCAGTTTGGACTGCTCTTACGTTTATTTTAGTCTAGGACTAGTCTAATCCATGTCAGGGAAAGCTCCCCATAGAGTGCATGATTTTTGAATTATTAAACTAAAATGTAACTTGCATTACTTTTTAAAAAAGTTACTCACATATGAATGTGTACATTTAAAAAGTAATCAATTACTTTACTTGTTTCTTCATGAAGTAATATTTTTACGTAATGCATGTTACATGTAATGGGTAACCACCAACACTGAAGGCAACTAAAATAGACTACGCCGCAATATTGTTTTTGTTATTTAAAGAGCGCGTAAGTAATATGTGCATATAAACAGGATGACAATGTGGACTTGCTTTTAACACAAATGGATGAGGAGCAGCACACAAACATTTTTAAATATGAAAAATTAAAGGATTTAAATGTAAAATATGATTTTTGAGTCTCTTGGACATAATGAGGGATTTATTGTATATGATGACTTTGTATCTCTGGTTATGGTAAGATGACAACCATTTTTAAGTAATATTTTTCTAAGCAACCTTATTTTTACTTATGCAAACTTTTTTTTAGCATATTTGTAAATTATTTATATTTATAAAACAAAATATATTTTGAAAATCTATTTAGCCCTCTATATATTTCAAGTAATATTTCAAAATATATTCATGTCGTATTGGAACATATGTTGTAGGTTAAAACAAAATATATTTTCCAATTAAAAGCTTTATACTACTAAATGTATTTAGCATATATTTATAATTATTTTTGGGTAGAGAAATGTATTGTTTTTCCGTATGGATATCTTAACAAAAATTATGAGGACATGACAATGTGGTGCATAGTAAAACTAAACCTTAAAAAAAAACAGTTCTTAGATACAAAATATTACTTCAAAAAAGTGTTTGTTGTGGACCTAGGGCAGAAATATTGTCCTGTGGGACTACAGCTCCCTAGCAGTAGTTTATTAAAGATAAAAACACAGCGTCTGCTTCGTCAAGGACAGCGAGAAATGTGAGTCTTTGATGTTCCACTAAAGCATAAAAAATACGTCCGCCCTGATAGTTATCAAGGACACCCAGCAGTGAGGAATCTAAAAGCAGAGGAAGCGTGTAGCCGCATCGCACAGGGAGCAGCAGCTCAAGCACGCTCAGACATGGTTATTATGACATCTGTCACTCTCAATTTCAATTTACCACCTTGATGTCGGTCAAATGGTTTATGTTTAAAGCAGCAAATTGTATCCAGGACAACTGGACTGGGAGGAAGGAGTCCCTGTGCTTGCAGACGACCTTGTTTTAGGAGTACAGGGTACTGATGGAGATCAGGGAAGAAAATAAACAAGTATATTTTGCCAAAACATATTGCACATGAGAGCTAGAGAGAGAGAAATCTCAAGTATCAATGCACTATCATGAGAAAATGTTGCAATATATTCTACACGTTTGTACTGGAAAGCATTATCACGCAAGGTTGCATTTGTAAATGATTAAAGAGGACCTTGTAAAATTGTGCTGTGTACATGATTAAGCAAAAAGCTATAAGAAATGTTGTGTTTCATTGTTTTTACTATGGTTAAGGGGTGATAAAGATAGAGTTTTGGCAGCCGGTGACTTCTTTTTTGTGCATCAGGCACGTATTTTGACAAGACGCTTGATGCATGGTTTACATGACACTCCAAACACATATTTTGAATTTGTGCCCCTCGGAAAAGAAGTCACCGGCCACCGCTGGATTTATTTAGGAGTCTTTCATCTATTTTTCTAAATCTTTTGCAATGCACAGTCTAAAGTGACCAATTATTCAATTGTCTATAAAAATGTAACAAAATGCATTTTTTCTATATTGTCCAGAGTCAGGGTCAGGTGAAGAGATCATTCCAATATGCCCAGAAATTTCGCAAGCAGAGAGAGTGGACTGTTTTCCGGACGCAGGCGCTTCCCAGGTAAACGTCTTGTACAGTAAATACAATGTATAGAATGTGTACATCCACCCAGCATGCTTTGCCAAAAATTTTTTTGTATGTCTTCACAGAAAAAATGTTTGGAAAGGGGATGCTGTTGGAGTCCACTGAATGATACGAACATCCCCTGGTGTTACTTCTCCAAAAACCATGGCTACACTGTCACCGAACACAAATCTGATAGCACGCGTGAGTCCGCCTTGTGCTGATAGCTTGCTGTAATAAAACGCTACGATACACAATACATTATAGGGGTAGGGATTGCAGATAAGACATTATATAACCACCAGTAATTTAACATGAGGAGTCACCATTGTGCCTTTGATCAAGGTCATTGGGCCAAGAAGCAAACTCATGTTGAACATCCAGAACTTTCTAGCAACCACAAAAAAATGCCCTGTAGTAACCCCATAGCAATGCTTCATGAATTGCTCTCAATTCTTATCAGTGCAATACTGCAAAGCAACACATATTTTCTTTATAAAAGTTCACATCCATTGTATTGCACCAAAAAGTGTGCAACCGTGCATGCAGCGGAAAAAAGTAAACAATGTACAGTGGCCTCATGGAAAATATTCTCAATCTGCTGTAGATATCGAGGCCAAGTTGCAAAGAATGGACGCCCCGTCTCTGTTTGGAGCTGATATTAAGGAGCTGACCTTCCATGTAGAAAAGCAGACGGAAAATCGTCTTCGATTTAAGGTTTGCTTAAACTCCTTTAAACAGCCACAACATCATATTTTGTACACATTGGTGTCAATTTTTCTTTGTTCACCAGATCACTGATGCAAAGAAAGAAAGGTTTGAGGTACCTCACGAACACGTGAAACCACCCTCCAGCCCACCCACCAACCCCCTTCAATATGAAGTGGAGTTAATCCAGAAACCTTTTGGATTGAAAGTTTTGAGGTCGTCTTCCAAAAAAGTCCTGTGAGTGTTGAGAGTCGTCAGTTGTTTTCACATGAAGATTATATGCTGCCTTTACTTGACTAAGTGCATCATAATCCTTGCAAAACATACTGTTCTTTAGTGATTTTAAATATAATTTTATATATTTAAAAAAGAATTAGCTTTCATGAGTCCTGTTTAACCTCAGATATTTTTTATTTATAAAAAGTTTTATAGGTAACAAAAGCAATGCGTGACTCATTTAAGACCTTATAAGCTTCTCCTTTAATGTTAAGACCTTCATCATTTTCCGTATGTGCATTGCAAAATGATCTCTGATTCAGCATGATTCAGTAATCTTTTATCTCTTGGCTGGACTTTTGGCATTTATGACTTAAAAACCTAATAATGACTGTAAAGTCGAACAAACAAGTGACTAAGATGATGGCATTAGTTTCTGAAATTAATATTATAATATAATACGTTCATTAATCTTATCTGAATGTTTTGTAAGTACACATCTTTAGATATAGAGGTAATCTGAAGTATTTAATAATGCTGAGAACAGGCGTTGGTTGCTTGCTTCATTTGTATCACAAGATTTAAAGTCTTAAGGTTGTCTTTATCTTAGGAAAAATGAGAACAGTTGTCTTTGCACAGCATTAGCACAAATCATAGGTACAACACAGGCAAGGTTTTGGTTATTTTTACAACGTGACTTCCTTTGCAAGGTTACATGATTCACTTTATCTTTGTCAGGTTTGATACAACCATTGGTCCGCTGGTTTTTGCTGATCAGTATCTTCAGCTCTCTGCTAAACTCCCATCTCACAATATTTATGGGCTTGGAGAACACGTCCATCAGAACTTCCTCCATGACACTAATTGGAGAACCTGGCCTATTTTTACAAGAGATGCCTTTCCCAATGGTGTAAGTCATTGCTACAGTATGTAAGACTCTACATTTATACCAATACATCCCAGAAGTCAACTATAGTGAACTTTCTTTTATTTTGCATTTTTTTAATAATCTGTGACCCTGGACCACAAGATAAGATAACTCTTTATTGTCTCCTATTGGAGAATTTTATCTTGGGCATTCAAGAGAACAATGGCGACACATTGTACATAACACACACCAAATTACCTACACAAAAACACCCCCCACACACATCCCACCCCATCCTGACAATTCCACATTTCCCGTTAACTCTTTTATTGCACAATACCCAAAACAAAACATGTCATAAGAGTATTTTTTAAATTTAGATTTAAACAATATCTATAAGTTGAGTAAATATGTTTTCCATTGATGTATGGTTTGTAAGGATAGGACAATATTTGGCCAAGATACAACTAAGCTAGAATCTGAGGGTGCAAAAAAAATGTAGCAACACATATTACTCATTATAAATATTTTTTTTATATATATTTATGGTAGGAAATATACAAAATATCTTCATGAAACATGATCTGAGACTACATTTAAACGCGGGCGGCTATTTTCATAAACGGACATTTCAACCTCTCCGGTTTCAAAATCAACTTCGTGCACAGTCAGTTTTCAAAAAAGTGTTAATTGACATGTACTCGTGTATATATGGTGAAAACGAGAATCTCAAGCCCATGTTAGCCAATCAGAATCCCGAAAACAGCAACAAATCACCACTTTTGAACAAAGTCACACTTTTGACATAGGTGCGAGCTCTGGCGCATACTGTGACGTTGGCCGCCTTAACATTCGTTTGTCTCAGTTTACTTGCAACCGAAGATTTTCTAAATCTCCACTCTGGTCTGAGTTTTAAGAAAGAAGCAAAGGAAGGGAAATGTCTCAGTTTTTTTTAAATAACCATGTTCGTGTAAACAGGGCCTAAACTTAGTATCCAAATGATGTTTGGCATAATAAAATCTATAATTTTGTCCCTTTATAGAACATGATCTGCACTTAAAGGCGGGGTGCATGATCTCTTAAAGCCAGTGTTGACATTTGAAATCACCTAAACAAACATGCCCCTACCCAAATAGAATCTGGACCTTCTTTTGATAGACCCGCCCCACACATACCCAATCCAGGCAATGATGTTGGTTGGTAGACACGCCCCTTACTGCTGATTGGCTGCAAGTGTGTTTTAGTACTCGGTCCCACTCCTTTTTCCAAAGTGTTTTTCAAAAATCATGCACCCTGCCTTTAATATCCCAATGATTTCTGGCATAAAAATGTATAATTTTTACCCATACAAAACGTATTGTTGGCTATTGCTACAAATATACCCATGCTACGTGTGACTGGTTTTGTGGTCCAGGGTCACATTTAATAGAAATCTTTTCTTGACCAATTATATTTTTAGCATAACAATGAGTGGAAATTCAAACGCTGCTCAGTGTTTTCCCATAATGACTTGAAAAGGTTTTAAACTGCATCTAACTTGCTTTAATGGTGCATCACAAATGTGTTACATTCGGTTAGTTACCTAGGAATAGTGCATTTTAAATATAACTTATTTTAAATCATTTTATTTCTAATTAAGTGAAGAAAAACAGATTTGGTTTTGGACTTTGCAATCCCTCAGAACATTTACTTTATATACAGCACAAAATTTACCACAAACTTGAAAGGGCATTCTTGTTATTTTATTTTATTTTCAGGGCACACACAACCTGTACGGCCACTATCCCTACTTCACATGTTTGGAAGATGAGAGCGGAAAATCCTTTGGTGTTTTCCTCATGAACAGCAATGCCATGGGTAAAAAAAAAATCACTTTTAAAATCTTGTTATGCCATTTTGATGGCATTTTTGCTCAGTCACAAACATGAGTCTCGCCGTTGGCTAAAGTCATATCCTTTTATACAATGATTTGCTGTGTCCATCCACAAGCCGTGCTGTGTGCGTCTGGTGTGTGTTTGTGGGTTCAGCCTGGCTGCTTTTGTTAAAGGTTAGAGAATTAAAGCAATTTATGTTGTTTACTGCATGTCTGTCTGTCCATGTCTGTGACAGAGGTAACGCTCCAGCCCGCACCGGCCGTGACCTTCCGGACCATCGGAGGGGTTTTAGACTTTTACATCCTTGTCGGTGACACACCAGAGGCGGTTGTGGACGAGTTCACGAAGGTGAGCATTTAATGCTTGATATAAATAGAAACGTTTGAGATGCTTGCTTGGAGGAAATGGCTGTTTCATGTAAAAAAAAATGTGTCCTTGTGGTGAGACCACACGTTTTCTGATGTGTAGTGCAGTGTGACCCCATCCTACATTAAACATGTTTTAGGAGCCACTGAATATAAATCAATGATGTTTATGCATGTCTATATGCAAAGATTAAAGTGCATGGCGTAAAAAGAAATTCAAAATGTATGAATGTCATTGTTTTACACAACTAAATATCCAAAGAAAGTAGCATTTTTAATTTTGAAGAACATGAACGCATTTAAAATCAAAATACAGGATATTTAAAGGGGGCATATCATGAAAATCTGACTTTTTCCATGTTTGAGTGCTATCATTGGCAGTGTTTGGAATAACGCCGTTTAAAAGAACGGCGTTACGTAACGACGTTCATTTTTCAGTAACGGGCTAATCTAATTAATTACTTTTCCCGCCGTTACAACGCCGTTAACGTTACCGGACGTTAAATGCGGTGCGTTACTATGCACTGACTTAACCTGTGTGATCCAAACGCAACCCTGGGTCACACAGCTAGTGAGGAGGTAGGTTAATAACGAGATAAGCGATTATGATTGGCTAAGGCAGAGTAATGTGTTTCATGGTAGCCAATCAGAGCCAGTGTTGTTATACACATGCCAGCGCACGCGCCTGGCAGGGCGAATACCAATCGAAAGTGATGATCACTATGCCCTATTCCCTTCGAAGATCAAATCTCTTGATGTATAAACTCTAGATAAAGTTGCGCAATGTTGTCTGATAGTGTGGCTAATTAAAATACACTTGGTGATAAAATACAGTGTCTTTTTCTGTTTATTTGGATTTTACATCCCCTTCGCAAAGTGCCCTTCAAGGGCGCACAAACGGCATTTGGAATTTACCCACACACACGCAACAGCTAAACAGAGATTTGCGGCAGCAGAAGAGATGGCGAGTCAGGAGGAGCAATCCGATGAAAAGTTGGCATTTTCAAGGTGGAGATATAAGCACTACTTCAAATTCATTGTGGTCAAAGCAAGAACGTGGATGTAATGTGTACATTATGTCCGGGAGCGAAGACTTTGTCGACATCCGTTGTAAGCAACTCTAATTTAATGAATCATATTGTTAAACTGTTTACTTTTTTAATGAAGAAAACAAAATACAGCAGCCTATGTCTTCCAGACTATTTATCTCAGTTTTATTTATTTAATTTGCTACAGTTATTGCAAACACACTTTACTGTATATTATTTAACTGTTTACTTTTGAAGAAAATACCTGAAGTACAGAATGTCTACCAGACCAGTTGTCCGACATTGGGAGTTTGATTCATTTAATTAAGAATACGACTACAGAGCAAACACACTTTTTGTTGTTTAAAAGTTAACTTTTTGTGAACAAAACACTTGGAAGTACAGGTTGTTTACTTGACCAGTTGTCTCAGGTTGAGAGAGTTTTATTTAATTTAGTTTGCTGAAGTTAAATGCACTTTATATGGTGTAACTGTTTACTTTTCTTACAAAGATAATACTTGAAGTGTAGGATAAAACTCTTGCTGTCTGTTGACGTGCAATAAATATGGAAAGTTATGTATGAACACCTGTCTGTTCTACTCATTTCAACTGACATGTGAAAACTGCTAAAAAAATACAAATTCTTTGACATATAGCAACTTTTTTTTAACCATAACGCAAATAGTTACTTTCCCTGGTAACGAGTTACTTTTATTATAGAGTAATTCAGTTACTAACTCAGTTACTTTTTGGAACAAGTAGTGAGTAACTATAACTAATTACTTTTTTTAAGTAACGTTCCCAACACTGATCATTGGGTCCCCAGTGCTTTTATCAACATTGAACATGTGTAAAAGATCAACCCAGTAACTTAGTTTTGTTAAATCATTTTCTGCAAGCATGTAAAAATAGGTTTTGAAATTTGGCTCCCCTTGTGATGTCAGAAGGGGATAATACCGCCCCTTCAGTTGTGCATTCCAACCACGGCACTGCTATTTAGTGCAGAGATCAGCTCTTTTGCATTTTAAAGGACACACACAAAAACAGCACATTTTTGTTAACACATTTCTGTCCTACAAAGTGGAAATTTTAACATGTTATTATAAATTATCTGTGGGGTATTTTGAGCTAAAACTTCACATATGTACTCTGGGGACATCAAAGATTTATTTGACAAGTCTTGTGAAATGTCTCCTTTAAATTATTAAAAGGATACAAAAATGTGCATTATGGGTCCAATTGGTTGTCAGACAAATGTGCATGGTTAATGTGATGAACTACATACATCCAAAGCAATTGCAAAATCTGCTCTGAAAAGTGAAGGTAGTTTTGCTTTAAAACTTTTGTAGCAACTGCTTTGATATTCTGTAATCTAATGCAATGACATTCAGACATTTTATATGTGACTCCCAAGAGTGTGTGAATGATTCTGGTGTACCTTTAAAACTCAATAAACTTTCATGACCCTCAGATGTTCCTATACCTCATTGACTCCCCTTGTAAAGAACCAGAAGTTGCACATTTAGAGATTTACGCCTTTATAAAGGCTTCCCCGTAAGCTTGAAGCCTGAACCAACTCTCTGACAGTTTCATTAGGCTGTGGTAAAATCACATTTCTCATCCACTGCTATGTGAATTACATTAAAATTGTGACTATAAGACCTGCACTTATACATTTATACACCATTCAGAAATATTCTCATATTTACGTAGTTGTGTAAAAAGGTTTTAGAATTTAATCCAAGGTTACTTGTCAGAAATGGTGTTTCAGGAATGGAGATTCAAATTGTAAATATTTCTTCAGTTTAGCTTGTTGCTATGATATGTTTCAGATATTTAATGTCATGCACACACACACAAACGTATATAAAATGTATTGGCTTTAAACATGTTGAAGTTAGAATCAGAAAATATCTGAATAAAAGCAAATAAAAGTAAGATTATTTATAGTCAAACGTTGTTTGCATTATCACATGCACAGCAAAGCTATGTTTTGTGTATCCCTCTTTGGTCCCTTTTATCCGATAAAATAAAAAATAATTCAACTGTAATTAATATTTCATTCTGAAATGCTTATGTTTTTATTAAGTTGCTTTGCAATAAATAAAAGTGAAAATATGGCCTCAGCAATTAATGAATCCCAGTGAGGCAAACGGCTGAACCATTTGACCATGACACCCGGAGCAAATTCTTTATCTCCTGTTTGTTACAAATAAAGTATTTTTACTTATACAAAATGTTTATTTTTTGCATATTTGTAAATTATTAAATTTTGAGATTACAGTGATAATGCATCATACTTCATCAGCACCGCTTATTTTACTTATTACTCCATTACTGACATAAAGATGTTTAAAGAAAAACAAAACTTTAATTACAAAATAACCATTTCAATAAATAAAACACAATGCAATTATTTTAACACCAATCTTAAACTGGTGATTTTCTTTTGCTTACAGTTTTCTGCTTACAAACTCCACCATGTAAATAGTTAATACCCTTTGGCACAAGCACAACTTGCTTTAAAGGGGATGAGAGATGAGACTTTCATTGGTTTATTTAACGTTATGCCCAAACACACTCATTACTCATTACAAGAATAGGAACAACCCTTTTAGACTGTGTGCCAGGCGCAAAGACCATTTTCCTGTCTTTAAACTAGAAAAAGTGCATTAGGACACGTCAGTTTAGACTGTGCGCTGTGTGCTTCAGACCATACCCTTATATCGTTAAAATAGGGCCCAGGGGCCTCATTTATAAAGTGTGTGTACGCAAAGATTTGATCGTAAAGTGTGCGTACGCAAAAATCCGTGGAGAAGTCCATATTTATTAAAACTGTCTTTGACGTGGAAAAGTGCTTAGCGCCACGCCAGGGTCTTTTGCTTGTCAGATTGCTGCAGGTTTTTTGAATTATAAGCCATTCTTGCTGCTCGAAATTGGGTTTAAACATTGACAAGCGCTCTTTTATATGTCTATGACATTAATTAGGCATTGTTTAAAGGTGGAGATCTGAAACTGCTCGACTGCGCACAAGTTCAAGTTTATTTGCGGTTTATAGATTTATAAGGGTATGCGCGTTTTCTGCGTATACGTTCGGTTTATGAATCACACGTGCACATTTTTGATAAATGATCATACGATCAAATGTAGGATATTTTTTTACCCAGCATTTTATAAATGAGGCCCCAGATATTTTATACTTATACTTTTATACAAGCTTATATTTTGGTCAGGGAAAATATATTTTTTTGCTGTATGGGTTGTAAAATTAGAAATGTACTTGTTGCCCCTGATATACATTTAGAAATATATGTTAATATATGAAGAACCAAATATATTTTCAAATTCAAAAATATTTTTAATAAGGCTTTACCTTCTACAAAATGTTTTTTTAGGCATATTTTTTAAATATATTTTGGCCAGAGAAATTTATTTTTATGCCGTATGAGGTTATCTGTTCATCTTCACAAAATCAACATCCTTACTTGGGAAAAATGAAAGTCATTTTGAGGCAGCCATCAAGAATGTTTCTTCATTCATGTGAACAAGTGTTAACTACTTCCAGCTGTAGAAGTCAAGTCATCTAGATGAACCCTCCAACTTAGCCTGAGGGATTCCTGTGATGTTCGATGTGTCTAACAGTATTTTATGTGTCTCCAGCTGATTGGCAGACCTTTCCTCCCTCCGTACTGGTCTCTGGGCTTCCAGCTCTCTCGCTGGGACTACGGCAGCCTGGATGAGCTGAAGAAAACCGTGGAGAGGAACCGAGCGATTGGCCTTCCATATGTAAGTGCCAGGAACTGTAGGAGGTTTTTTACTTTGTTCTGCAAATGTGGCTCGACTCAGTATTACAAAGCCACAGTCAACGGCACACAACAAAGCCGCTATCTTACACATTCATGAAGAATGACTGCAAAAATGTGAATTTCACCTTTACTCTTCACTGCAGTTGGAAGAGTTTAGTACCTCATGGCAGGGCTTTAATCGCTGAAAGATGCATCGATGCTCAATGTTTGATGTAATTTGAACAAAAAGGGCATTAGCATGTTAGGATATTGCATCTCCATCTGATTAGCATAAGCAAATTACTGGCAGGAGAATCTCACCATCTGCTTATAAGTGATGGAAGTCAAGCCTTTGAGAAAAATCAGAACAGACAACAGCGCTACTATACGATCTTAGCATGCTAAACAGGTGCTAACCGCCATTAAAGCTGAGAGTACTGATTCTTATGGAGACATTAAGATTTCGGTAGTTTAATGTCTTTTTGCAGGTACAGGATGAGTGCTTTGAGATTATATAAAGCCTTCTGATACCAGTTGTTGAACTCATCAGGCCAGCTGGGTGGAAACCAAGGACCCTTTGAAAAATATTAAGCATTGGGGGTGGTCTTAAATGCTTGTTTTGTCTTTCAGGATGTCCAGTTCACTGATATTGACTATATGGAAGACAAAAAGATCTTTACCTATGATATGGACAAGTTTAAAGATTTACCTCAATTTGCCGACTACATGCATGAGAAGGGGCAGAAGTACATTATCATACTGGTGAGCAGGTTTCACATACAATATGCTTTGCATTATTTTATTATTATTTGTTTGCTTTAAAATTAAAAATTAATTTCCACTTACACTTTCACATTTTGTCTATAAGTTATTAAATTTAACTTGTTTTAATAAGTTATAGCAACTCATCGCTAGTCAACTGAAATGACTTAACAATTTAATCCAGCTTCCTTTTAACATTTGGATGTTAGTCTATAGGATTATTTTCAACATTTGACACAAGTTTACATTATATTTTTCGACAATTGAGTTAGTTAAAAAATATATTTTTTCATAGGACCCTGCTGTGTCTACAAGTAAAAGATTGAATGGGGATTATGAAACCCTTAAAAGGGGGAATGATGCTAAAGTTTGGGTCAATGAAGCTGATGGAAAAACACCCCTATTGGGTGAGGTAAGTTCTTCCGGCCGTGACAGATTGATATTATTGTCTTTTTACTACGGTTGGGTATTGCAAGATTCTTCACTTAAGCAAAAGACTACTACCCTAAAAGAATCTAATTGCATTAACAATACTACTGGATGAAATAAAAATGACATTTTGAAACCAAATTTATGAGTTTGCAGTCTCAGATGAATTGAACGTGATGAGAGGGAAGGACATAAAAACATCCATTTATGTTGAATTTATAAGTTCATTAAAATAAAGCACATTGAATAAGTTGACATGAAGTTTGTCAACTGCTTTCTAAATGCATGAAACCCATCCATGTGATCGATCGTTGCCATTATGTTACCATCTGTAACCTTGAGTTTATGAGATTATGTCACTCCGCAGGGCAATAAAACACATATCACGTGGCAATAGCATCATACGTGATTATATAGCCGATTAGACCCGGCCGGTGCTAATTGCTTTTTTATGGCTTTATTTCAGGTCAATGTTTGCATTGATTTTGCATTAACGTTTAATATCACGCTTACATGCAACTCTGGGTCAAACTAGAAGAGAGCATAAGATAAAAAAGACAGAGAGATAAAAGAAAAACATGCTTTTTAAGTGACTAAAATCAAGGGAAATGTATTTTCCAGATTTCCAGTAAACTATTCTTTGTTAAGAAATTCTCTTCTCTTCTATCCTCTCCCCTATTCGCCTCATTTCTCTTTTTTGTCAGGTGTGGCCAGGTGAAACACTGTTTCCTGACTACACTAACCAAGCCTGCGTCGATTGGTGGGTTGATGAAATTGACCGGTTCTATAAAGAAGTCAAGCATGACGCTCTCTGGATTGTAAGTAACTTGCAGACCTCACCTAATAACTAAATATTGAACTTCATCATTTATATGACATGAAGGAAAGGTCAGCTAGAGTACTGAAATGATTCTCCCTATATCAGTACCTTATATGTCACTGTGTAGACTTTTAAGTGTTGGTGTTAGGCTATGTCCACACGAAGCCGGTGCATTCACTAACCGATAATTTTTTTTTCCTTGCTCTAAAAAAATAATCCGTAAACATGAAACCACTGAAACCGACTGAAAGCGGTGTAGTATATATGCCGGACCAGTATGGGGCGCTGTAATTCTGCCACAGATATACACTATACACGGAGAAGAAGACTTTGAGCATGCGCATAACCAACGTATGGTGTTGTCCATTATCACTTGTTGGTCACCACAATTGCATAGAAGCAATAGATTTTGCTGTAATAAAGCTAGTAGGCTTTAGTAGCTTCTGTAGCACGAACACAATCACGTAGTCCGCCGTTATTGTTGTTGCTGTTACGTGTGACGCTTCCGACACGTGATGTGATGACGTTTTCGCATCACAAAATATACGGATTGACGTTACAGACGAAACCGCAAGGGTGTCGGTTTCAGATTTATCCACTTTAGGACCCGGTTTCAAAAAATAGCGGATTCAGTCTCCCAAAACGCCGGATCCGTGTGGATAACAAATTTATACGTATACAGTGATTCGCGTCTCCGTGTGGACAGCCCCTTAGTTTTTACCTGTTGTATCTCAACATGATATGTGAAGTGATGCTATGTATCCGTAATCCAGTTCCTGGTCTTATTGATCCAGATTTACCAGTGCATGCTATTCCAACAACAACAACAACAAAAAACCTTAGTTTCCCATTAAGATAAAACTAATTCTCTTTGCCTCTGAAACAACTTTCTTTTTCCATTTAAGCTACTATTGTCGATAGATTTTGTCAATAGATAATGCAGTAATGTGTTTACGATTCACAGAGATGCTCTCAGGGTGAAGCTGCTTTTTTAGCATTTACATCCTGGTCACAAAGCTGAGTGTGTTTCAGGAGAAGAGTAAATCCTCCACAATCCACTGCAAACTCAAAGTCCAGTCAAGCCCCAGCGCCCACTACTCACAATTCAATCAATTCCAGTTAGATTAAATCAAATCCTGGCATGCTATTTTTTTATCATTGCTACTTCATTGCTTTTAAAATCTCCATATTAACTTCTTGTTATTTTTATTAGGACATGAATGAGATTTCCAGTTTTGTGAAGGGCTCCAGCAAAGGCTGCGAATCTAACAACCTTAACTACCCTCCTTTCACCCCACGTGAGTCTCAAATACAGCTAGACAACTAGATTTATTAATGGCAGATGCAGTCGGCTAATAGCTGATCCTCTTTCTAACTCCAAAGGTATCCTTGACGACCTCATGTACAGTAAGACCTTGTGTATGGATGCTAAACAAACATGGGGAAACCACTATGATGTCCACAGTCTTTACGGATACTCCATGGTCCTAGCCACAGAAATGTAAGAGATTTATTTTTGCTACTGTACCTTTACATCTTCTCTGTTATGATTGGGTCAGACTGATTTCACGGAAAGTCGTGTTATTGTCATGCAAAATTTGATCAATTTATTTATGTCAATGGCACGAAATTCAGCTTTTTTACATGCCTTGAGCACTAATTTCTTTTTTGTGTCACTTGCACGAATTTCTATAAATAATTTTTCGTTTGCTTTGGACGACTTTTTTTGTATTGTTTTCTCATGTTTTTTTCCTATTTTCTTACAATTGTTGCTTTGGGTTGGGATTAGAATCACTTTCTGTTACATTTTTAGACATCCTAACCCAAATCCCAACGAGAATAGTTTTAAAAGCCGAAGAAAAACATGTAGACACCAATACATAAAAGTACATCCCAAACCACAAATCTAACCCCAAGTTACAAGGATTTAAAAATGGGGAGAAAATGAGAAAACAATATATAAAATGACATGAAAAAGAAAGTCGTGCCACGTACACAAGAAACAATTTATAGAAATTTGCCCAAGTGTCACGAATGTGGCCGGTAGATTGACAGTGTTACCCGTCAATTGCAAAATTCATCTGCATTTGGCACGTGGTTGGGTGTTAATTTCAGGCCCTGCTCGTGGTTTAGGATCCCGGAAGTCATATTTGTTGACTGCATACAGGTTATTATTTCAGGTTCTGTTTTAGAAAAGCAACTATTACATTTCAAGGTAATAATGAAACTATGATTGTATGTCTTATGTTTTTAACTGAAATATAAGAACGTTCATGATGTATGCGGTCAACAAATACAACTTCCGGAAGATGCACTGTAAATCCTGGACAGGACGCATGCGGGAAGAATGACAAGTATGGTCACCCTATGTGGTTGCAACATCTTAGTGATAAAGATGTCCAATTTTTTTTCAAAGAGATTGAAGAATATATGAGTTAGCTGCAGTTAGTATTATGCTAATTATTAAGAATACATTTAATGGATGAACTGAATATCCATGTGTTTTGGTATTGCCACCATTTTTAAAGCATTAATTAAGCCCGTGTTGGTGTAATATTAGCACACATGGATTTACTTCAATACAGCAACATTTGCATTTGGCGGACACGTTTATCCAAAGCAACTTAAGGGGGTCAGACATGGGGAGAGAAGCGCAGTGCCACATCACGTCTAGGGTATTGTGCATACACTCATACAAAATAAAGTATTTGATTTTAAAAGACATGACGTAACTCATCGCTGTGCTTCTTATCTGGGGTGTGACCCCTTTACAGTGCTTACAAGCTATACATTTAATCAGTATGTTTGTTTCCTCAGAATCAAACCAATGATCATATGTGCTGCTTACACCATGCAACAAATAAGCTATAGAAACACATTTTTCAGCATGCAGTTTTGTGTTTAAAATATGTCTAATAGCCATTTAAACCCAGCCCAGACATCTAGGCTAAAACCAAGAGGCAACCTTCCGGTCTTTGTCGTGAAACCAACACTAAAGTGACTCAAACTGCAGTTCATTGACTGGCCACTAGAGACTGGCTCTATAGTCAATCCCGTAGACCCCCATGATAAAATGCCCAACTTTACATCAGAAATAAATGTTTATAGCCTGGTACAAAAAGTGTTTTTTTTTGTCTATTTTACCCTTCATGAGAACTGTAAGGAGGGTGAATGTTTTGTAACTCATTCGTTTAAATCAGGGCTTAAAAACGAAAAAAATTATCAATCGTTTCACTCCGAGCAGAATCGATATTTTAACGTTTCCGTTTTTGCGTTCCTCATTGAACATTTACGTTCCGAAAACGGTTTACTTAGAAAAAATACCGGTTAATAACGTTATTTTAATTCAGGCTATACTTTAACAAATGCATGCATCCAGACTAATTTTCACACAAAAATAATAACATAACACATGATATAACTAAACTTCAACATTTCATTAATTGTTAAAACCACAAAAGAAATACCTGCATTCATTTTAAGTATAAACAGCTGAAAAACGACCCGTTTTCAACCATGTCTTTTTCTGGTTGAACCCGCAGCATACTCTGCTGGATGTTTATGTTAAATGTGCCTCTGTAAGTTACCTCAGTGATTCCCGGCTACTGTTCTTCTCCCCCACATCCTTCAATATTGCAGACAGACTTGTTAAGACAGCTTGTCGTAAGAAAAATAATAACGAAAAGGAATTTCTTGGTGGCGACCCATCTAAAAAGTTATTGACAGTGGTATAAGTCCTCTGGCTTTTTTGAGTTACAGTTTGCATCTTCATATTTCCAAGCAAGTTTTAACTTAAACATACCTCTGAACATTTGATGGGTAGCTTTGTGGTTATTTAAGACAAATGCTATCGGGCCGGAGACTCGATGACTGCTGCGCGGGCATTTCACTCACGCTATGTGTCAAAGTCACTCACGCTTGATGCGTCAAAGTCACATGTTGTACTGTTCAAATCATGATTGGTCACTGATAAGTACAATATTAAAGAAAACGATAAAATAACGTTATTAACCGGTTAATGGTAATTTTAAATAAACGTTTCTGTTCAGAACGATTAAAATTGATTTTGTTTTCGTTTTCGTTTTTGTTCCTGTTAAAATTTCGTTCGTTTCCGGTTTTCGTTTTCGTTCCTTGAACCGGTTCAGAGCCCTGGTTTAAATTATATTAAACCTTAAAGTTTTGCATATTAACTTATTTCCCACCAGCCGTTTTTTTTTTAAAAGTTGCCCACCAGCATTTTTTTGTGATTTTCACAAAAGTTTCACAAAATGTCTTCCAGGAAAATTTTCTTCTAAAATTATATAAACATAAACATATATCAAATGAAAAGAACAGACCCTCTGGTTTCAAACAAACAAACAAAACGGGAAAAAAAATTCATCCTATTTATATATATTTTTTTTTTCTCTGCTACAGTAAAAACTCTTAAATATTGGTATTTTCTTTAAAAAAGCACAAAAAAATAATTGCATTTATGTAAAGAAATTTCGTTAAAGATCAGATTCAGAACGATTATGAAAACATACACAGAGTTTAAAATTAGTAAATATTCTTTTTTATAAATTGTTTTTTTATAAATTGGGTAAGTGTACCATAATACCTTATCAGAAACACGTTTTTTATTCAAATGTTTTTTCTTAATTGTCGAGATAACTTGTCAATGGCGGGGAACGAGTTGAAGGAGTGGTCACTTGAGTGACAGGTGAATTGCTGCTGCTGTCATTACCGTCGAGCTAGGTGGGCATGGTTTTGTTAGGCACCTCCGCCATTCATGTCCCACCTCTTTGCTTATTTTCGGTTATCCACAAGTGAAAGATGGCAACGGCAGGCTCCGCCTACTTTAAACATCTAACCATATAGCCCGAAAAAATAAAAAAAATAAAAAAATAATTATCCAAACATCTTATAATCACTGTTGACTTTGCTTACATGATGGTATATCACATATCTCACAAGTTATTTTGACAGAAACTACATGTAAGTAAGTGGGTTACTCATAGCCGGATTATAAATTAACCAATAAAGTGAAATGACGGCTATTGCTTTCTGGGTTACCAGGATATGTCAACTTAAAGGAACAAGTGACTTAATGAAAAGTTTTGAATTGTGTTATTCTGACAATGAATTTGATGGATGTAATACAGGAAAACGTGACAGTTCTGAGTCAAACTCACAGCAGTGGTGAGTCAAACAGCTCGTGATTCACTGCTTCGGTAGCATTCGGCAAGTGCCGAATGACACGATAGCTTCCTCAAAGGGGGTCAAGAGCGACTGAGCTGTATCATCTTATTGTCTTCATCCTTTATTTTCACCAGGAAGTCTTCTTCTAATTTCAAGTTCATTGATTTGTTTAACTTTTTTCTTTTTTGTGCCACCCCCTCTCTTTTTCTGCTCGTATTCGTAACTCCCACATAACTCCTGACTGTGTTTTTATGCCTCTATGGATTTCTGAGTCCTCTCCGTGTTGGCACGGTGTTTCTTCAGTTTGCCGCTCTTCTGTTGCTGTGCCAACACTCTTGTTAACTCCATGTTGCCATTTTTGCTTCCAGGGCAACAAGAAAAGTATTTGAGAAAAAACGCTCCATGGTCTTCACCCGTTCCTCCTTCCCTGGGGTGGGCAAATACGCGGGGCACTGGCTGGGTGACAATGCCGCCAACTGGAATGACATTAAGTGGGCCATTCCTGGCATGCTGGAGTTTAACCTCTTTGGAATCCCTTATGTAAGCAATTTGCCTCCGTTTACGACATCAAATATATCCAAACAGACATCTTTTCCAACTTGGGCTATTGATTGAAGCCACAAGTCTTTTTAAAAACACAACAGCCCCACTGAGAGACACAGAAAGGTTTTAGGGACAGCAAGGGGAATAACTTTAGATCTGATTGAGTTTCTGTGAAATGCAATGAGAAATTGAATGGCCGCTTTGGAGCGGTGTTCCAGTTTGAATTGAATTAACATTGACTGACTGACTCAACAGTCACATTCAATGAATTTATCATGAGATGGTCAATGTAAACATTTCTGTCTATTGCCATCTCCAAAATCGTGTGGCATTGCATTACATAAGTTATCAAATTAAGTTTTTCAACATGCTGTACTTTGTAATATATTCCCTTAAATTCACTATATGCTAAATAAATACAAATAAGACAATTGTCGATTATTTGAAGAATTTGAATATTTGAGTTCATATTGAGAATTTTAGAGAGATTACAAAGAGCAAACATCCCCCCAAAAAACTCAGCTCATTGATGTATATTAAAGCCAGTTGAGACATTGCAAGATCTTATTTTTAGTTTTGTGTATTAAATGTAATAATGACAATTTTTTGCAGATTGGTGCCGATATCTGTGGATTCTTCGACGACTGTCCTGAAGAACTGTGCAGACGCTGGATGCAAGTCGGCGCGTTTTACCCTTTCAGTCGCAATCACAACGCACAACATTACAAAGTACGCCCTGCCCTTTAAATATCCATAAACATTTAACCTGCAAAACGTCTTCCTTTTCCAAAATTTGCACTTCACGATTCTGGACCTACGGCAACGCTTAGAATTACAAACGCGTCCTCTCACTTTAAATGCTATTTGTAGAAGATTTATTTCCCTAATCATTATTGTGAGATTGGCGTGAGAGAAGCAATCAGACCTCCGGAGCGAGAGTTGGAGGGGGCAAATGAGGATGAATGGAAAATGATATTCTTGGTGAAATTAGATGAATAAGATTTGACCTTTTAGTCGGCTAGTAATCATTCCACGGCTGTCTGCTCGACCGATGGGTCTTTGCCATGATGAACATATTATCAGTATCCACACAGTGAAATCCATTTCTCACTCTCCATTTCTCTCCAGTACCCCCCTTCTTATTTCTCCATCCCTGATTTTTATGATCCTATGCCTCTAACAGCCCCAGGATCCTGCAGCATACGGTGCTGACTCCCTCTTGGTGAAGACCTCCAAGCATTACCTGAACATCCGATATTCCCTCCTGCCCTACCTCTACACGCTCTTCTACAACGCCCATGTAAACGGAGCGACCGTAGTCCGTCCTGTGATGCACGAGTGAGTCTTAAACCATATGCAAACAGCAGTGCTTGTGTTACACAATGATTTCAGCATTAACAAACAGCCTGCGCTGGTCTCATGGACTTGCTATATAAGATTATTGGAAACACTTCACAATAAGTTTGTATTTGTTAACATAATGCATAATGAATTAACAACTGTATTTGCGTTAACTTACAATTAAGCCACCCTCAAGTTCTTCCAAGCCTGTGTTGTGGCACAAAATAAAGTAATCAAACACTGGTTTGTTAGTTTATGTTAGCAAATGCATCCAATATAAGAGAAAAGCTAAAGCCGCGCGGCGATTTGCCGCTTGCCGCGTATCGTGTAAAGCGGCTTTTAGACTTCTCCGCATTCAGGAGAGAGTATTAGCGTAGTGTATGCACTTTTCCAGATTGATCTCATGGAAAGTCGTGTTAAAATTTGGGCTGCGTTCCCCGAAACCTTCTTAGCTCTATGTCGTTCTTAAGTTGTACCTCAAGCTGTACCTTATGGTTAATACGTGTTTCCCGAAACGTTCTTAGTTACGTATCACTTCTGTAAGTCGTTCGTTCGGAAGGTTGGTCTGGAGCACTCTTAGCTATACCTTATCCCACTTGACTCCGCTAGGTGCCATCACTGTGATAAAAGCTTGTGTAGATTGCAGTCTATATAACTAAATATCTGTAAAAAAAAAGTTGAAGTACACTCCGTGTTAAATTAGTTTTTTTTTTTTTTAAAGAATAAAATATTCACATAATTAGACATTATTACACTGATGGTTGTTAGATTTTTCATATTTTTATTCCAAAGGAACATCAGCTTCGAACTATTATTACAGGCTTAAGAAACTATTAAAAGAGAGTTTGGGTGGAGGAGTTGGTGAAACTATGGCAGGCAGCTACACAGCAAATCTTACTAGTTCATTTGTGCATTTCAAATACGTTAAATCTTTAGTTTACCGGCTATTTTAGCTGCAATAAAACAAATCAAGTAAAATCGCAGACCACGGGAGCACATTCATCACGAAATCATAATTGTTGATTTCCCTAAATATTATTATTGATGTTAAGTCGACTTTGCATCAAAGTTTTTTAATGTTTTCTAACTTTGAGGCAGCTGCATGCCATATTCTTTATAAACACTCAAAAGAAAATGCTCCACTTGATTATTGCTTGTATAAGGTCAATAAATTTTCCACATTAAAAACTAATCAAAGCTAAAACCTAAAACAATCATAATATATATTTATATATCATATAATATATATTTTTATGTTATATTTAAGGTAAACAGACAAGCGCGGCTCCAGAAATGCGTCCATTAAGCGTTATCCGCATTGTAAACGCGCTGCTTGCGCAGTGTCCAAGCACATAAACGCGTGAACTAATGAACAACAATTTGTTTTTATATATTTTAAATGTAATGCCAAGCCAGGTTACTTGCACGACCCACCTTATTCCCCTGTGCAACGCATTTATTGGGAACCCCTAATATAAATTATCCTTAAAGTGAAGGAATAATGGATGCATTGGAGCAGTTTATGCATAATACTTGGACATGAAGTTGCGAGTTTTGCATGGGTTTGATATAAAATAAAATATACAAGGTTTATATTTAGTTGTTTGCAATTTGAAATATTTTTACCAGAAATCCCTTATAAATGTAACTTTAACTATTTCTGAAATGTTTCTTTAATAAATAACACCGCTCTCTCATAACCCAGCGAAGTACCTATTACATAAAGTGAACAATTGATTGTCGAGCAATCGATATCAACCTATTCAGCACCATCGCCATGGACAGCACCTGGTAACGACGTACGTAAGAAAGTATACCTTAAGAAACCCGCTATACCTTAAGAAACTTTCTTTGTGTCATTTTATGTATTGTTTTCTTATAGATTTTTTCCTATTTTCTTACCATTGTCGCTTAAGTTTGGGGTTTGAATCACTTCCTGTTACACTTTTAGACTTCCTAATCCAAACCCCAACTTTAACCCCAACTCCAGGTGAGAATAGTTTTAAAAGCGAAAGAAACCAATGCATAAAGTACATCCTAACCCAAACCCCAAATCTAACCCCAACCCCAAGTGACAATGATTTAACAATAGGGGGGAAAAAAAGAAGTAAACAATACATAAAATGACACAAAAAAGTCGTCCCACGGACATGAGAAACTATTTATAGGAATTGACGAAAAAGACATTTGTGCTCAAGGCACGTAAAAATGCTGGATTTCATGCCATGGGCATACATAAATTGCTAAAACTATAACACAACTTTCCGTGAGATCATGTTGCACTTTTCATAGTGAAGTATGACGAATGCGGAGCATTGTTTTGTTCCCTGCCTCCGCCCAGAGGAGTATAAGATGGCGGCGTTATTGGAAGCTAGTTATTTTCATTTATAAAGTTTTAAATAAGCATATTTCTCTTACAAAATCACATCGATTAACCTTAAAAGGCCTTTATTTATCCATCGGAGCCGTGTTGATTACTTTTGCAAAGGATGGATGCACATTCTTTGTACTTAAAGGAGCGGACTCCATATTTATAAAATTGGGAGAGCTAGAAAATTAAAAAAATATATATCTGAATATGTTTTTGTATGGAAAAGGATGGACAAATATAACTCGGGTGGCTTTAGGGTGAGTAAATCATGGGGTAACTTTCATTTTTTGTCTTATTTTCAGTAAAAATATCTAAAAATGTATCTAAAAATCTGCCAATAAGGTAAGCTAATTTATCTTGATTTTTTCTTGAATTTAGTGTTTAAGAAAAATGTTCAAGATTTTTTTTGCTTACCCCATTGGCAGATTTTTTTGCTTGTTTTATGCACAAAATCACTTAAATTTGATATTTTTGGTCTAAAAACTAGACTTATTTTCTTGTGTCGTTTTGCTCATCAAGAAAAAGCATCTTGATTTAAGAATTTTTAGATATTTTTACTGAAAACAAGACAAAAATACTAAGAAAGTTGTTTCATGAAAATAATTTTTTCAGTGTGTAATGTTTAAAATAGTTGCTAAAAGACTCTTTTGTAAAAATTCTTTCACACTAAAACTTTTGGAGCGTACATAAATAAGTTTAATTCAAATTAATGTTTGACCATGTGACAGTGGATACACATACAGTATTAGCTGTGAACATTTGTTTTGCATGTATTTTATCATCTAAAATAGATAATATATGCTACAGCATCCTGGAATGAAAGTGTTTTATAATAAACATAACGCTGCCTGTTGTGTAGGTTTTTCTCTGACAATGCAACATGGAATGTGGACCGGCAGTTCATGTGGGGAGCCCACCTGCTCATCACACCTGTGCTGGACCCTGTAAGTACACCACACACATTTATGCATTTGGCAGACACTATTTTCCAAGCACACATATATTTTTATCAGTATCTATGTTCCCTGAGATCAAACCCACAATGGTTGGGCTGTCAGCACAATTGAGCTACTGTACAGTCACAGAGCTTTCTGCACGCCAATA
This sequence comes from Paramisgurnus dabryanus, assembly GCF_030506205.2. NCBI lineage: Eukaryota > Metazoa > Chordata > Actinopteri > Cypriniformes > Cobitidae > Paramisgurnus > Paramisgurnus dabryanus. The sequence continues at coordinate 34,638,725 of NC_133345.1, read as the reverse complement.
AAGATGACCTCATATGGGACGAATGAGAAAAAGATGGGACTTTTTCCACTGGTTTTCATCTCTGTTCTCTCACTTTCTAATGAGATCATTGACCTCATTATGCAGAAATTAAAACTGAATATAGATTGCGGTCATGTGAAAATGGGTGATGAATTGTTTGAACGCTCTAATATGGCTTCTTGCATTTCATCACGACTATGACTGAGAAAAGCTCTCGGTGTTCAAAGCGTTTCCCATGGGAACACAAAAAAGCCAGTATATTGATGCGTGCACGTCAACAGAAGGGCTGTTCAAATCTTTAGAGAGCTCCGTGTGATGTAAAGCCTTCAATCACCGGGAAAATCCATATGCGTCACTCGCATGAAAGATTGAGATAATTACAGGACCTTCTGGAAAGAACGTAAGGTAAAACAAGTTCTTTGCAAAAAAAAATATATAGTGTCACGATGCACGATCAAAAAAAAAAATACATTAAATATTCAATAGTGCACTTTAAAAGAGAAGGAAACTATTGTTGTTGCATGGGGGAAACTGCTTTTAACTATTAGAAAACCAAAAAGATCTAAATCACTTGACAGTAGCTCAATGCCGCTGATGCATGAATGTGCCATTCAAAATGACAGTCATTAAATGGGACACCTGGCTGAACCGATCAGCTCTTAAAAACATATATAAATGCTTTTAGTAAGTCACTGCTGTTTGGTACCGACTGCTTTTTTAGGTTGATATGAATATCATATTTGAGTGACATCATCTGATGTGTACAGAGTTTCTTCCCTCAGGCAAAGAATGAATCATCTTTTCAATAGTTTGATGTTTCTCTTCCTGTTAGTGTCTTTTATTTGTATCTCTATACAATCTTCCTCAAGGTCTATCTCTCTTTCTCTCTCTCTCTCTCTCTCTCTCTCTTCTCTACTGTAAGCTTGAAAAATTGGCCCCAGTATCAGCAACCGTGATGGGCTGCCCATTAGTTTAATGAATTATACTCATTAGTAATTCATCAGAATAATGTCAGTCATTACTTCTTACAATGTTCAAAGATAGCACAGATACACATTTACATCTTTAACAAAGCCTATTTCCCCTCTTCTTTCAATCATTTCAGGGTGTTGACAAAGTGAGCGCTTATATCCCGGATGCCATCTGGTATGATTTTGAAACGGTAAGACCACACATTGGCACCCGCTTCTCTGAACCGCTCCATTGCGGTTGCATGCAGTTGATTTAATTATTTGGACACGGTAAACAACAGCAAGCCAGGGATAATAAACAGTCATTTTGTCACTGTTAGAAACTGAACCCCAAACAGTTATCAGGTTTTCAAGATCAATGCAGTCAGTTGCATTGGGGAATTGAATGCAGTGCATTACTATTTAGTCGAATCTTGGCATGGAGGTGGTCTTTGTTTAAGCCTCTCTAGAGTCTGATCAGTACTTTAAGAGTCAGATTAAGTGATTTGTGATATGATCAGACCCTTGTTGCAGTGGCTCCCCTGTGGTCCATGCATTGTGCATGTCAGTCAATTAAAGTAGCTGTAATTGGCCGAGCAGGCCTTGAATGATCCCACATGGAGTTTGATGGAGGAAGGACACCTGATTGGATCTGGAATTACTTATGGATAGAGCCGAGAGTCCCTTAATCCCTCACCATATCTGCACTGACCTGTTCACACAGAGGGGGGAGATATCGTGTGTGTGTGTGTGTGTGTGCCTGGTAATTATCACGTTGTGGGGACCAATTGTCCCCACAAAGATAGGAATACCAGTATTTTTGTGACTTTGTGGGGACATTTTGATGTCCTCATGAGGAAACAAACTTGTAAATCAAACAAAATGATGCTTCTTGGAAATGTGAGGTAGGAGAAGGGTTTCTGTGATGGTTGGGGTTAGGGAATGGGGTAGGTAAGGGGAATAGAAGAGAGATTTTATTTGTAAGAGTTTTGTTGACTATAATTGAAAATAATAGCGATAATCACTCTATGCTTGAGTTTTAAATAAAGAACGCTGGAAAATTTTTGTTTACTATAAAGAGTTTGACTTGCTTTTTAGGAAGAAAAGATCACACCCCGTAAACAGCAGATTGACATGAACCTTCCCGCTGATAAGCTCGGTTTACACCTGAGAGGTGGAGCCATTTTACCTGTGCAACGACCAGACGTCACAACAACATACAGGTAAGTAGAAATACCAATGCTATCTCATGACGATTTGTATTTTTTATGAGGTGGCTGATTTGTTTTAATTCATACGACCACACTCGTACATTTTTGTACAATTTGCCTTTGCCACTGTTACGTTGATTTTAGGGACGGGGTAAGAAGTGGGGTTTCATTATTGTTTTTTTCTTTCATGAAAATCTTAAACATTTAATTTTTACCATTTTGGAATCCATTCAGCCGATCTGGGCTGGCGCTAGCACTTTAAGCATAGTTTAGCATAATCCGTTTAATCTGATTAGACCATTAGCATCGTGCCAAAAAATAACCATATATTCCTATTTAAAACTTGACTCTTTTGTCGTTACATTGTGATTTAAGACCGACAGAAAATAAAAAGTTACGATTTTCTAGGCTGATATGGTTAGGAACTATACTTTCATTCTGGCGTAATAATCAAGGACTTTGCTGCCGTACCATGGCTGCAGCAGGCGCAATGATATTTCACAGCGCACGAAAATAGTCCCCTGCTATTAAAGGAACCAAGACAACTATTTTGGGGTGCTGCGTAATATCATTGCACCTGTTCAATATCCAAACTCTTTGGTTATTTTGGAGCGCAATGCTAATGGTCTAATCAGATTCAATGGATTATGCTAAGCTATGCTAAAAGTGATACCGTCAGACACGGAGATCGGCTGAATGGATTCCAAAACGGTAAAAAACAATTGTTTAACTCTAGGGGAGCTGGAAAATGAGCTTGTTTTCAAAAAAAAAAAAAAAAAATGGAGTGTCCCTTTAACTTTGTACAACTGAACAATTCTCTGTTGTAGCTCCATCTCATTGCTATGCCATGTATATGCACAGGAACATTAGGAAAAACATGGCAACATTTCATTTTTTAAATGTCTCTATGTGCTCAGTAAAAGTTAATTTTGTATTGTTTTGCTTCACTTAGTGAATAAATCACTCATTCAACCTCAGAAATGGAAATCTACTGTATCTCTACAGTATATCTTTTAGGGTATTATTGCATTTAAAGTAGCATAACACACACACACATCACATATTTAAGAGTATTAAGTTATTTAAAATTCATCTGGATTTGCTGTACTGTTGGTGTCTGAGACATGATATCTCACATGAACAAAGATGCAGCTTTTGTTTCCCAGTGCTTTAGTTAAAAAGTTTGTGTAATGAAAGTGTGTGTGTGCGTGTGTGTGCGTGTGTGTGTGTGTGTGTGTGTTCCCTCAGCCGTCGTCTTCCCATGGGGCTGATCGTTGCACTCGATGACAACAGCCAAGCATCAGGAGAACTATTTTGGGATGACGGAGAATCGCGAGGTATTTTTGGAGCCATTGATTAAAACTTGTATTTTTTAATACTCTAGCAGACACTAAACTTGAGGGTGAATTCATTAAACATCAATTTAACATGGAGCATTTCAGCCACAGAACCTGCATCTTATTCACTGACCACTAACAAAATCAAATTTTGCATGACATAGAAACATAATTTTGTCTCATGAAACGTATCGCTTTTTTTCTCTTTTAGATAGTGTATCTGGCTCACACATTCGCTACGAGTTTGCTGTGGAAGATGTATGTCAACTTAATTTCTTTTCATGTATTATTTTTAGGTGACCATAAATCGCATACTTAGATTATATTTTAAAGCATTGTTTAAATTGCCTACATTATCCTGGAGCAGTTTACAATCAGGATGGAGTTAATGGATTAGTTAACATGAACTAACAAAACTAACATAATGATTGCACTGGTATTAACTTGCATAAGGATTGATAAATGTTGGAAAAACTTCATAAGTCATAGTTTTAATAATGTTAAAAAATCCTTATTGTAAATATTACGAATAATTCTAATTCACAAAATGTTTTTATCATTATGATGTTTCAGGGTGTTTTGTCAATGCACATCGCCCATAACGGCTACACGGATCCAAACAACCTGAAGTTTGAAAACATCACCGTCATGGGTGTCAGTGAGTTTCCTGATGCTGTGTTTGTGATAGAAGGAGACGTCTCTACTGCTCTGCCTCCATCCCAGATTCACTATGATCAAAACAAACAGGTAATCATTTCAGAATACACAAACAGCGTTCATCGCAATAGATACAATATAACTGCACTTTGCACTCCAAAAAAAAAAAAAAAAAAATTACTTTCTTACTTAGTTTTTTATGTACAAATATCTAAAATTCCTGAATCAAGATGCATTTTCTTGATGAGCAAAAATAGGTGAAAACCAGCAAAAAAAAAAAAAAAATCTGCCAGTGGGATAAGAAAAAAAAATCATGAACGTTTTGCAAAATTCAAGACAATTATTTATTTTAATCTTTTTTTTTTGCAAATTAACTTAAATTGTATTTTTTTCTAAAAATAAGATTTATATATTTTAATGTAATAATGCTCATTAAGAAAATGCATCTTCATCTTGATATTTTGAAATTTGTATTAAAAACAAGACAAAAATACTATAAGAAAGTCATTTATTTCTTTTTTTGCACTGTGTGTATTTGTTTAAAAACAGCTGAAAGGTTTCTAATGAGATTTCATTTCCAACATAATCTCAAAATCACGCACCACCAAAACATCATATTTTTCTGAAGATTTCACAAAACGCAACATAAAAGTTAAGAATGCCATCATACAAAATGCAATGCAATAAAGGTAAAAAGTGCAGTGTTAAAAAAGTCATATCAACATTTGTTTTTAAGATACTTATTAGTGGTTTAAATCAGACATCTTGTCAATATACGGTATCAAAAATCTCAGCCTGCATTACAATGTATGTATATGCTTCAAGAATTTTGTGATATGATTTTGATTAGTTTTATTTTATGGGAAGATTGATCAATTTAGACAGCGTCTGACAGCTGACACAAAGTTTTCTGCGTCTGTCTTTTCAATGCTATCACCCATTTGTTGTTGCAATCTGATGCATTGGCAAACAGTAATGTCAGTAAACTAAAATGCACGCTTTGGTGGAAATGCATAAATGGACGTTCCTTGTTAAAATAAAACTAACTCATGTCAATATTTTTACATGTGGCATTGACCATTTTACCAGGTTATTAATACATTTTTGTACAATTACTTTTGCCCTTGTGACATTTAGGTTAGTGGCAAGGCTGGGGTGGGGTTTTGTTATTGTTTTTTATGCTAATTGTGTGTTTTTGTACAATTCACTTTGTAGAAATTAGCCAACTCGTAAAATCTGTACGAATTCTCGTGAGAATAGGCTGCATTGACGGATTTGATATTTGATTGATGCATGGATCCATATCGCTATACTGTTACACCCCTACTCCCTTTAAAATCAAGCAATCTGATTAAACTTTAACATTTAGGAAGCAACACATTTTTTACAGCATATAAACACGTTATAACATTAACATAATGTATAATTTTACATGAAATGCTTTTATTACTATCAAAAATACAATCAAATCACAAGCTACAGCCATGGTTGTAAGTTTTCTGATGCGTATTACATCATTTCACATTTGGAGAACTTAAAAAAAGCAAGGTAATTAGGCCAGTCTTATAAATCATGTCCATAAAACAAAGTGACTTGGGTTTAACAGCAGAAAGAATCCTCTGGGGTACCAGGAGGGCCCATGTCATTCCGAATGAGCATCCAGGGATGCTTAAAGCCCCGTGATTGAATTTGTCAGGACTCTCAATAGCACACACATATACAAACTCACATTAGGCTGTGATGAAGGGTGATGCATTCGTCCAGCGCTCAAGGTCTTAGAATGACAACAGGACGTGCGGACCTTGCTCTTAAACCACGCACGCCACATTAACGTCAGCTGCTTTGAGTTATGGCATACAACCGGGGAATACAAAGAGAGGAGACTTCGCAAAACACAGCGGCGTTAGTCATTTTTGTCAAGTACCCGTTTGAAGTGTCTCTGGGGTTCTGATGTGAACACACCTGCTGTCGTGATATAAATCTTTGGGATGTGTTTTGGTGGTCATCTAGGTGATGCATCTGAGAAATCTACAACTGGATGTCGGGAAGGAATACCAAGTGAAATGGGTCAGCGGCGCCGAGCGCTTCAATTGCTATCCGGAGGAGAACTCCAATGAGGAAAAATGCAAAGCCCGCGGGTGCATCTGGAAGGTCAGATAGAGATAGTATTCAATATTCAACCATGTTGTCTTCAAAGAGACGTTTGATCTACCTCTATATTGACTGACTTCCTGTGGATTTAACTTCTGTGCTGTACCGTTTCACCTACAAATGGTCATATCATATGCCATTTTGCTCAAAATTGTTTTCAAATTTCTCTGTTTAGACTTCAGCTATTCCCAAAGAACCTTGGTGTTATTATCCAGCGGCTTACGGCTACAAGGCCAGCAAAGTTACTGACACATCGAGCGGCTGGACAATAGATCTAGAACGCAATACAGATTATCCCCCTCAGCGTCCACAATCTCCAGACATCAACAAACTCCGTGTAGAAATCACGTACCTGAGCGGCCATAGCCTGCGGTGGAAGGTTAGGATTTAGTGTCTTTTTGTGATTAAGATTACAAACAAACCTGTGATGAAAATTTATATTAGAATTAACATTTAAGGTTAAATTTGTAATTAGCATTTAGTTAAGTTTGAAAATTAAGACTTTAATAAACTTGTTTTATCTTTTAAATGAACACGCAGACACATCAAATGTATATCTGGGTGTATCATTAGGTATCTATTGTACTTCAAGGGAACATTTTGCAAGACTTTTTTAAGATGTCAAATAAATCGTTGCTGTCACCAGAGTACATATATGACGTTTTATCTTTAAATACCATATACTGTAGATCATTTATTATAACATGTTGAAATTGTCACTTTTGTAGATGTGAGCAAAAATGTGCCATTTTGGTTGTGTCCTTTAACATGCAAATGAGTTGATCTCTCTACTAAATGGCAGTGGCGTGGTTGGATAGTGCAGATTAAGGGGCGGTATTATCCCCTTCTGACATCACAAGGGGAGCCAAATTTCAATTACTTATTTTTTCACATACTTGCAAAGAATGGTTTACCAAAAATAAGTTACTGGGTTGATCTTATTCACATTTTCTAGGTTTATAAAAGCACAGAGGACCAAATAAGAGCACTTAAACATGAAAAAAGCAACATTTTCATGGTATGTCCCCTTTAATGAAAAGCATGGCTTGTTTAAAGGGCACAAATCTGACTTTTTACATGTTTAAGTGCTATATGATGTGGTCCCCAGTGCTTAAATCAACCTAGAAAACGTAAAAAATAACAACCCAGTAACTTCCCTGAAAGCATGTAAAAATGGCACTGAAATTTGGCTCCCCTTGTGATGTCAGAAGGGGATCTTATTATAATAAAACCGCCCCTTATTCTGCAATATCCAACCAAGCCACTGCCATTTAGTGCAGAGATCAGCTCATTTGCATTTTAAATGGCACACCCCAAAACGGCACATTTTTGATCACACCTACAAAGTGCAATTTTAACATGCGATAATAAATTATCTATATGGTATTTTGAGCTAAACTTCGCATACATACTTAGGGATCACCAATGACTTCTTTGACATCTTAAAAAAGTCTTGTGAAATGTCCCCTTTAACATTATTAGATGTGGCCAGTGGAATTTGTGTTACGGGTCACATGATCTGAATGAAAAGTCAGTCATTTCTGTTTATTTTTAACTATGAACTAAAGTAAATGTGTCTATTCTTGTAGATCTTTGATCCAGACAAAAAACGTTATGAGGTACCAGTGCCCCTCACGCTACCACCCACCCCAGAGACAGATGAAGCAAAGAGACTCTATACGGTCCAAATAAATCAAGAACCGCCATTTGGGATCCAGGTGATCAGAAAAGATACAGGAGAAACTATGTGAGTATATATCTGAATTCACAAAAAAAGTGTGCTTTCAAGTGCAATAATGCGGTATGGATGTGAGACATTTATAAATGTTGCTTATTTTATAAAATTTTCTCTTATTCATTGTTTATTTAATTTTTGAAAAATCAATAATTGAGCTTTGTGCTTTGAAGAGTTTATGTTCTCTGATGGTGCACTTTTAACAATTTACTATAAATATAAAATATGCACAATTTGAGTCTTATTTTAAGACATAAGGCACCAAATATTTTTTGCTTTTGAATGATGTGTCATTTGATGCCTTTTCTGTTGTCTGTCAAGGATGTAAATGACCCCTGACAACATTTGCTTGGTTTTTCTCTGTGTCTCCAGATGGGACTCCTCCCTGCCAGGGTTCACATTCTCCGACTTCTTCATTGAGATTTCCACACGCCTCCCCTCAAACTATGTCTATGGCTTGGGTGAAACCGAGCATGGGAGCTACAAACATGACCTCAACTTTCACACTTACGGCCTGTTTGCAAAAGACCAGCCTCCAGGGGTGAGCATCATCACCTGTGTTGTTTTACAGTCCGGCATAGTTTGAAGTTTGGACGCTTTATCATTCCTGTTGTGATTATTGCTTTCTGTTAAAGTCATGCCTAGTATATAGTGTTGGTTTATTGAGGTCAAAATCCGGTCAATTGTAAACATTACATCGAGAACTGAGGTGTAACGCATCCCATTATGTCCAGTTGTACAGATTACCCATCATGCATGGTGCTTTAGCTGTATGCGTAGGTCACATGTGCTTGAGAGCTTATTTCTGCTCGGTGGAAAGGAGTTTTAAATCCATATGACAGCTTTCCAATCGACAGCTTTTCCGTTGTACACAGCCACAGAAAAAAATAAGAGACCACTTCAGTTGCCTTTAATCATCATTTCTAGATGTATTGTAACAATTTCAGTCCAGTGTCTGTTGAATTCCAATAAAAGCAAACCTCAGGAGTGACATAAAGTCACCCAACAGCAATGTAAAAGACTGAGAGCATGATAAAACATTTTGAATTGATCCTAAAATACAAGTGAAAATATTAGTATTGTGTTGTTTAAAATTGAATATAAACTGTGCAGTATTCAAGATCTTAAAGGGACACTCTACTTTTTTTTTAAATATGCTAATTTTCCAGCTCCCCTTGAGTTAAACATTGGATTTTTACAGTTTTGGAACCCATTCAGCTGATCTCTGAGTCTGGCGCTAGCACTTTTATCATAGCTTAGCATAATCCATTGAATCTGAAAACCAAAGAATTTCAATATTTTTCCTATTTTAAACTTGACTCTTCTGTAGTAACTTCCCATACTAAGACCGATGGAAAATAAAAAGTTGTGATTTTCTAGGCAGATATGGTTAGGACTATACTCTCATTCTGGTGTAATAATCAAGGACTTTGCTGCTGTAACATGGCTACATGGCGTAGTGATATTAAGCACTGCTTGAAAGTAGTCCCCTTGGTTACTTTCAATGGCAGGGGACTGTTTTCGGCAGTGCGTAATATCACTACGCCTGCTGCAGCCATGTTACGGCAGCAAAGTCCTTGATTATTACGCCAGAATGAGAGTATAGTCCTAACCATATTTGCCTAGAAAATCGCAACTTTAAATTTTCTGTCGGCCTTACTACACGATGTAACTACAGAAGAGTCAAGTTTAAAATATGAAAAATATCGAAACTCTTTAGTCATTTTTGAGCATGATGCTAATGGTCTAATCAGAATCAATGGATTGTGCTAAGCTATGCTAAAAGTGCTAGCGCCAGACCCAGAGATCAGCTGAATGGATTTCAAAACGGTGAGAATCAAATGTTTAACTCTAGGGGAGCTGGTAAAGTAGCATATTTTCAAAAAAGTCCCTTTAAACAGTGCATCTTTTTGTCCGGTTTGTCCGGTTTCAGTTTTCTGCAAATCAATGCAAATGAAAACATATTTTCATTAGAAATTTGGGAAAAATGTTGCTGGTAGTTGACAGGAGGAAACAAAAATTATAAATTTACCAAAAATAAATAGTAAAAATTAAAAAAACTGAAAATAATCTTGAAGTTCTCTTAATTCTTTTCTGTGGCTATATTTTATGTATTTGATTTTCAGTATTTTCACCCTGGAGTGATAAAAATGATTTATTTAGGCACAGTGCGTCCTCTCAACTGTGGCCAACTAACCGTTCTGTTATTGGCTGTCAGTCGTCCATCGTCCATCCTGAAATTGCTAATGACCTTTTCTCTGACTCACTTTATGGAGAGAGAGAGAGAGAGAGAGAGAGAGAGAGAGAGAGAGAGAGAGAGAGAGAGAGAGAGAGAGAGAGAGAGAGAGAGAGAGAGAGAGAGAGAGGGAGAGAGATGTAATTGGGTGAATTAAAACAGAGGGAGGGGATTTGCAGGGTTCATTTCTTTAAGCCAAATTAAAATCTCTTATTAACACGTAATTGTCTGTTTAACACTGATGACAACTGAATGTTAGTGAATCACCATCTTAAAATCTGTCTTTATCTTTCTATAGGAAAAGTTAAACAGTTATGGAGTCCATCCATTCTACATGGGTCTGGAAAAATCCAAAAATGCACACGGTGTCCTTCTGCTCAACAGCAATGCAATGGGTACATACACACATTATCAACACGTTTAACTCTTTTAACTCAATACCTATAATATTTAATTCACAGACACAAATCTCACCAATAAAGTTTTATAGCCATTACATTATATTATAATATACAGCCATTACTAGATGTTCCTTCTTCCACATTCCTCATACGTCTGCACGTGGCACTGTGCTGATTCATCGGTGTATGACATCAAACTATGAGTACTGCTTTCAAATCTCTCGTCAGTCTGCGCAGTGCCACATGAAATAAAGCACACTAAAGGTTTATACAGTACGCCAACAAAAGGGAAAAAAGAGGATAACCCGGATATGACACCGTTTACTTGCAGCCCTATGAACAGGAGTGTAATGCTTTCTAAAAGTTCACTTCTTAAAAGTATAAAGTATACAGTGTAGTTAAGAGTTACGAGCATCAATGACTGTTGTCGACAGGAAGATGATGCGTTCAGCTATGTTACAAAGTTGAGAAAAGTTCAACTTTATGCTTTGTCTCTGAGTAGCTGTATATATTCGTTTTTGATGGATGGATGTGCTTCTCGGAGTTGTAAAAATGGCTGCCATTATATTCCACTGCCACCAATGCCACTATAAAATAAAAAGTGTCAGGATATTATTTAATATAACTCTAACTGTGTTTGACTAAAAGAAGAAAGTTATATTCTGTACACCTTGGATGGCTTGAGGGTGGGTAAAATATGGGATAATTTTCCTCTTTGGGTGAATTATTCCTTTAACTCATTCCCCGCCAGCCATTTTTAAAAAAAGTTGCCAGCCAGCATTTTTTTGTGATTTTCACAAACGTTTCACAGAATGTACAAATATGGATAGTTTTCTTCAAAAAAAAACAAATTTTGAGCAAACAATCTGAAATAATTGCATTTTTGTAAAGAAATTTTGTTAGAGATCAAATTCAGAAGAAAGATCAAAACATACACGGAGTTTAGAATTTTTTAAATTTTTGGATTACTTTTTTTTATTTGGCCATCTAGTGGAAAATAGCGGAATTACAGATTACCATAAAAACTTGTAAGGAAAGCGCCATTGGCAGGAACTTTTTCTCTTAATTGACAAGATAACTTGTCAATGGCGAACAAACATGGGCATCGGAAGCAAATGAAAAGTGGGTGGGTCCCCACATAACCCCCCCCCCCCCCCCCCGAAAAATACATTTACTGCAATAGATGACATTTTCATGTTTCCTTTTAATTAGCCTGAACATTTGCGTTTATTAAATTAAAGCCTATTGCGGTCGAAATTCTGGTAATAGCCCTTTAAATATTTTGCAAATAATGACAGATGTCATGTTTCATTTATCTTTCTCTGTGTCATTTTTTTTTTTCTACTCTGCTGACAGTAGGCTACAATGTTATTTTATGGTATCCGTCGGGAAACAATGCTGTCATAAGAGTTTGAGCATGTGTACTTCTAAAACACAATCGATTAAACAGAGGTATGACTTTATGAATTATCTGCAAATGTACCCCGCAATAATAACAATACGTGAAGACGTTCATGTCGCAAATGAAAAGTAATTGGCCTTTGTAAAAAAAAAAAGAAAATTATCCAGCGATCATGCCATAATCAAAATAAACTATTTTACAGCAGTAATAATATTTTAACGAGTAGCCTACACTTTTAACGTTTTGAAAGGAAACACATTTAGTGCTGTGTTAATTATCATTAAAAGCAAAACGGGAGTCTCTGTGCCTCCGCGACAGACGCAATTCTTCTGGCATCTCTCCTCATAATCTCCTCCTTTTTTCTTCTGTGTCTTGAACTTGGGGCTCGAGTCCGACCTAAGGTTCGAGCTGCCTTTAAGAACAGCAAGCTAAGTTTGTTTACCGTTAATTATTAAGACTAAATGGGCAGGCAAACTCGTGAAACAATGAAAGTAAAATAATCCGCTATAATATGGTTTTACACGTCTATAGAAAATATACTATAAATAAAGCAGTTATTAATTTTCCTAATGCATGATTGTTTGACATTTACTTCTGTTTAAAACGTTATACATTTGGCAAAGGAGGTTTTTCAGCACTATGTTCGAACAGCAACTCAGCGTCCACTCACCCCCGCGAATTATGTTTAATAGCTGAAACGGGTCCGCGGTGTAAAAAAAGCAAAGGATAGGGATCCCTGCTCTAGTGGAATGTATTTGGACTAACAGCGCTTTGATAAGTGAACAGACAAATGCGCTCAATTAGAGAAAAAGTGGGTGGGTCCATTATCATTGGTCTTAAAAAGTGGGTGGGTCCTGTCCCACCCACGTATAATGGTTCCGACGCCCATGCGAACAAAGAGTTAATATTATGTGCCCCTTACTTTATTCTCTACAAGTGCATTTACATATACAGTTTAAGACGATTATGATTATTAAACTGATAACGTTTGAGGTCATGTAAATGCGTTAAACGTTTTTATCAAGGTGATCCCATAAGCAGCGTAAGCAAAAAAAACGATTGGCACAGGTAGTTTTTTGCTCTTTTCCCCAATTTCGTATTTCATGTAAACACCTTAAGTTCATTTCTCACAGTTTTTTTTCATATGCGCATAAATGCGTGTAAAATATAAACAACACACAAAGAAGTAATGCTGCGTTCAGACCAGCCGCGGTAGAGGCGTCAAGCGCGACTGATTTCAATGTTATGTCAATGTGAAGACGCGCGTCTGGAGGTCTTGCGATGGGAATGAGGCGTCAAGCGCGGTGTGAAAGATGCGATTCCGCCTTATTCTTGCATCTAGTTCGCACGAATGGCATGAATTGAGCGTTGCCACGGGAAACGTGCACGTTAAAAAAAAAATTACTTTGGCGGAAAAACGTGTGAATTATTCCTTTAACTCATTCCCCGCCAGCCATTTTTAAAAAAAGTTGCCAGCCAGCATTTTTTTGTGATTTTCACAAACGTTTCACAGAATGTACAAATATGGATAGTTTTCTTCAAAAAAAAACAAATTTTGAGCAAACAATCTGAAATAATTGCATTTTTGTAAAGAAATTTTGTTAGAGATCAAATTCAGAAGAAAGATCAAAACATACACGGAGTTTAGAATTTTTTAAATTTTTGGATTACTTTTTTTTATTTGGCCATCTAGTGGAAAATAGCGGAATTACAGATTACCATAAAAACTTGTAAGGAAAGCGCCATTGGCAGGAACTTTTTCTCTTAATTGACAAGATAACTTGTCAATGGCGAACAAACATGGGCATCGGAAGCAAATGAAAAGTGGGTGGGTCCCCACATAACCCCCCCCCCCCCCCCCCGAAAAATACATTTACTGCAATAGATGACATTTTCATGTTTCCTTTTAATTAGCCTGAACATTTGCGTTTATTAAATTAAAGCCTATTGCGGTCGAAATTCTGGTAATAGCCCTTTAAATATTTTGCAAATAATGACAGATGTCATGTTTCATTTATCTTTCTCTGTGTCATTTTTTTTTTCTACTCTGCTGACAGTAGGCTACAATGTTATTTTATGGTATCCGTCGGGAAACAATGCTGTCATAAGAGTTTGAGCATGTGTACTTCTAAAACACAATCGATTAAACAGAGGTATGACTTTATGAATTATCTGCAAATGTACCCCGCAATAATAACAATACGTGAAGACGTTCATGTCGCAAATGAAAAGTAATTGGCCTTTGTAAAAAAAAAAAGAAAATTATCCAGCGATCATGCCATAATCAAAATAAACTATTTTACAGCAGTAATAATATTTTAACGAGTAGCCTACACTTTTAACGTTTTGAAAGGAAACACATTTAGTGCTGTGTTAATTATCATTAAAAGCAAAACGGGAGTCTCTGTGCCTCCGCGACAGACGCAATTCTTCTGGCATCTCTCCTCATAATCTCCTCCTTTTTTCTTCTGTGTCTTGAACTTGGGGCTCGAGTCCGACCTAAGGTTCGAGCTGCCTTTAAGAACAGCAAGCTAAGTTTGTTTACCGTTAATTATTAAGACTAAATGGGCAGGCAAACTCGTGAAACAATGAAAGTAAAATAATCCGCTATAATATGGTTTTACACGTCTATAGAAAATATACTATAAATAAAGCAGTTATTAATTTTCCTAATGCATGATTGTTTGACATTTACTTCTGTTTAAAACGTTATACATTTGGCAAAGGAGGTTTTTCAGCACTATGTTCGAACAGCAACTCAGCGTCCACTCACCCCCGCGAATTATGTTTAATAGCTGAAACGGGTCCGCGGTGTAAAAAAAGCAAAGGATAGGGATCCCTGCTCTAGTGGAATGTATTTGGACTAACAGCGCTTTGATAAGTGAACAGACAAATGCGCTCAATTAGAGAAAAAGTGGGTGGGTCCATTATCATTGGTCTTAAAAAGTGGGTGGGTCCTGTCCCACCCACGTATAATGGTTCCGACGCCCATGCGAACAAAGAGTTAATATTATGTGCCCCTTACTTTATTCTCTACAAGTGCATTTACATATACAGTTTAAGACGATTATGATTATTAAACTGATAACGTTTGAGGTCATGTAAATGCGTTAAACGTTTTTATCAAGGTGATCCCATAAGCAGCGTAAGCAAAAAAACGATTGGCACAGGTAGTTTTTTGCTCTTTTCCCCAATTTCGTATTTCATGTAAACACCTTAAGTTCATTTCTCACAGTTTTTTTTCATATGCGCATAAATGCGTGTAAAATATAAACAACACACAAAGAAGTAATGCTGCGTTCAGACCAGCCGCGGTAGAGGCGTCAAGCGCGACTGATTTCAATGTTATGTCAATGTGAAGACGCGCGTCTGGAGGTCTTGCGATGGGAATGAGGCGTCAAGCGCGGTGTGAAAGATGCGATTCCGCCTTATTCTTGCATCTAGTTCGCACGAATGGCATGAATTGAGCGTTGCCACGGGAAACGTGCACGTTAAAAAAAAAATTACTTTGGCGGAAAAACGTGTGAATTATTCCTTTAACTCATTCCCCGCCAGCCATTTTTAAAAAAAGTTGCCAGCCAGCATTTTTTTGTGATTTTCACAAACGTTTCACAGAATGTACAAATATGGATAGTTTTCTTCAAAAAAAAACAAATTTTGAGCAAACAATCTGAAATAATTGCATTTTTGTAAAGAAATTTTGTTAGAGATCAAATTCAGAAGAAAGATCAAAACATACACGGAGTTTAGAATTTTTTAAATTTTTGGATTACTTTTTTTTATTTGGCCATCTAGTGGAAAATAGCGGAATTACAGATTACCATAAAAACTTGTAAGGAAAGCGCCATTGGCAGGAACTTTTTCTCTTAATTGACAAGATAACTTGTCAATGGCGAACAAACATGGGCATCGGAAGCAAATGAAAAGTGGGTGGGTCCCCACATAACCCCCCCCCCCCCCCCCGAAAAATACATTTACTGCAATAGATGACATTTTCATGTTTCCTTTTAATTAGCCTGAACATTTGCGTTTATTAAATTAAAGCCTATTGCGGTCGAAATTCTGGTAATAGCCCTTTAAATATTTTGCAAATAATGACAGATGTCATGTTTCATTTATCTTTCTCTGTGTCATTTTTTTTTTCTACTCTGCTGACAGTAGGCTACAATGTTATTTTATGGTATCCGTCGGGAAACAATGCTGTCATAAGAGTTTGAGCATGTGTACTTCTAAAACACAATCGATTAAACAGAGGTATGACTTTATGAATTATCTGCAAATGTACCCCGCAATAATAACAATACGTGAAGACGTTCATGTCGCAAATGAAAAGTAATTGGCCTTTGTAAAAAAAAAAAGAAAATTATCCAGCGATCATGCCATAATCAAAATAAACTATTTTACAGCAGTAATAATATTTTAACGAGTAGCCTACACTTTTAACGTTTTGAAAGGAAACACATTTAGTGCTGTGTTAATTATCATTAAAAGCAAAACGGGAGTCTCTGTGCCTCCGCGACAGACGCAATTCTTCTGGCATCTCTCCTCATAATCTCCTCCTTTTTTCTTCTGTGTCTTGAACTTGGGGCTCGAGTCCGACCTAAGGTTCGAGCTGCCTTTAAGAACAGCAAGCTAAGTTTGTTTACCGTTAATTATTAAGACTAAATGGGCAGGCAAACTCGTGAAACAATGAAAGTAAAATAATCCGCTATAATATGGTTTTACACGTCTATAGAAAATATACTATAAATAAAGCAGTTATTAATTTTCCTAATGCATGATTGTTTGACATTTACTTCTGTTTAAAACGTTATACATTTGGCAAAGGAGGTTTTTCAGCACTATGTTCGAACAGCAACTCAGCGTCCACTCACCCCCGCGAATTATGTTTAATAGCTGAAACGGGTCCGCGGTGTAAAAAAAGCAAAGGATAGGGATCCCTGCTCTAGTGGAATGTATTTGGACTAACAGCGCTTTGATAAGTGAACAGACAAATGCGCTCAATTAGAGAAAAAGTGGGTGGGTCCATTATCATTGGTCTTAAAAAGTGGGTGGGTCCTGTCCCACCCACGTATAATGGTTCCGACGCCCATGCGAACAAAGAGTTAATATTATGTGCCCCTTACTTTATTCTCTACAAGTGCATTTACATATACAGTTTAAGACGATTATGATTATTAAACTGATAACGTTTGAGGTCATGTAAATGCGTTAAACGTTTTTATCAAGGTGATCCCATAAGCAGCGTAAGCAAAAAAACGATTGGCACAGGTAGTTTTTTGCTCTTTTCCCCAATTTCGTATTTCATGTAAACACCTTAAGTTCATTTCTCACAGTTTTTTTTCATATGCGCATAAATGCGTGTAAAATATAAACAACACACAAAGAAGTAATGCTGCGTTCAGACCAGCCGCGGTAGAGGCGTCAAGCGCGACTGATTTCAATGTTATGTCAATGTGAAGACGCGCGTCTGGAGGTCTTGCGATGGGAATGAGGCGTCAAGCGCGGTGTGAAAGATGCGATTCCGCATTATTCTTGCATCTAGTTCGCACGAATGGCATGAATTGAGCGTTGCCACGGGAAACGTGCACGTTAAAAAAAAAATTACTTTGGCGGAAAAACGTGTGGTGTTAACAAATCAGGAGCTTGCTCTAGTAGTGACGTGATTTGAGGAAGTGAGCAGAGTCGCAGAAGCCTCTCCCATGATGCGAATTTCCACGTGAATGTCTCGATGACTAGAATTTTGCGCTCGCCTTTCATGAAGTGAATAAACTCAAAATGTTAAATCGGCAAACTAGACGCAGTAAACGCAAATTTGAAACCTCAAATGCGGCTGGTGTGACCCTACATTAAGAGCAAAGTAACTCATAAAAGTCATAAAATTGGCAACTCATGGTACATTTACAGTTTCTGTAGACATGAAATGAAATACAACAGTATAGCTTAAGACAGATTTCCCACTGGCTTTTTGAATGACTAGACATACCACAGGCGGTGACATCTGAGAAAAACCTGACAAATCCACAAATACCATATAAATGCAGTTTTCTGCATAGCTGGTTAATTGATTTACATGTAAACCCACAACACCGGTTTCTATAACAAGCAGATTTTTGATACATATCTTCTTATTCTTTGCATGTAAATGCACTCAATGTGATATTTGTCCTTCAATTTTGTTTTATTATGCATCTGAAACTCAAGCATCCTCAGTATTGGAACTAACAAGTACATCACTCACTGGCAAGTGTGTTGGCAGCAGGACTTGAGGTCGTGATGAGAGCGAGAGGAGCGTCTGTCATTGAGCTTTTGTGCGAGAGACCGTTGGGTCTTTATAGAAGCTGCTTACGCATAATGGTAAAGCTGCAGAGGGATTTAAACAAGAGTTTTGCTTTGAGAAAGTGTTCTGCATTCAACTACTGCCTCGCATTAATTATTACATAAACACACACCCATACGGGCGGTTGAATAAATGAGCGCTCTGGAAATCTTAGCAGGAGAATCGCTTTGAACCTTTCCCACTAAAAAGAACAACATCAAAGTAGTGGCCCTTCAATTTGAATGCAGATGCATTAAATAACTCGCACCAACTGACTCAGAAATGGGCATTCGGGGAATATTAAAGAACCCGAGAAATGCCGTGACAAGGGCAGCTTTCTCCCTATGTTGACTTATTTTCTATTAACACAGAAAGTTAGGGCGATACTGATTTCTGTTTTAAGACAACAAAACAGCCTTTGTGAAGAGAATTCCTTTGCAACTAATTTTTGCAAGGAGGGACTGTGCATTTTAAATGCATTGTATATCTGCTAAAAGTTTATTGTAGTTTTCTTGCAAATAAAGGGCCCCAAGGCTAACAGGAATGCAGGTCACAACGCCAAAACTCAAACAACATCATAAACTATGTCAGTACATTGCGGGATAGAAACAGGCTTGTGTTAGATATCTATTAACCATCATGTTTTCTTTGGTGTCTGAGAGACTCAAAAGACGCCTTTCCACTGCACACAACAAACCACGGACGATAAACCGAAAGTCATTTATTCCCTATGGAGAGTCACAAAGGGGCTGCGTGAGTTGCCGACCGTCTGCGGATCCGTAATTTTCGGATCCATTTTGAGCATTGCATCCGTTAAAAATGTTAACTTGTGCGACTGCGCCGCATGCAATACACGGAAGTGATGTATTTTAGTGTATTCCAATAAAAAAAAAATCTTTAATCCTTTTTGTTTAACTTTAATCAATAGGTATTTTTTAAAGGATTCAAGTGTTACTGATACTGATAAGTAATACATTATTAATTTAATTTCTATACGTTATTATTTTAATTTGTCTCCATATGTTCATATGTGCCTTGTTATATTTGCATAGCTGTTTATTATTTCATTTATTTGCATTCATTTCTTTATACCGCTATGGTAAATTTTGAAAAAAAGCCTCCTCCGCTGGAATGAGTTTTTTCCTCATGTTACGATTAAACAAACTTAATTATGATTGCCACTAGGGGGCGAACTCCGACAATCGTGTCCGAATGTCACGTACAGTAGAAAGGCGGCTTAAGGCCATTATAAAATATTTAAAAAGTCCTATATCTGGTTAATACTTATATATGGAATCTGATTGGTGATAGGCTTGTTGCGATAGTCGGTGAAACGGTGATTACAGGTGCTTCAGCCTCTCACCGGTTAGATCACTTGCCCACCGCGACACCGTCTTTCACCGTCGTTTTGATATTTTCTTGTAATTAAATCATTAAGTTTCGTTAGAGAGAGCAAACACTTACAACTGTATGTGTCTGCTGTCTGAATCTAGCGGAGCTGAACGCGCGTCATCACAGAGCAGCGGCTGCGGGTGTCAGATTTCATTAATTCCTCAGACTGCGGCAAGCAGACGATGGCAGAAGCCGCGTGCTTACTCGTTTTTGTTATAAGATGCATATATGATGTTTAATGTAGGCGAGATCGTTTTGTTGTTGTGTTTTTCATTAAGAATCATAATAAACCCATAATTCAAGCAGCGTTTTATGGAGAAATAGCCGGTTGCTCTGCTTGAGACTGGCGGGTTTCTGTCAGAAGTACCTGCGCACATTGACTCAAGCACTTAAACCAGCAGTTGCACTCGCATTTACACGCAAATTCATACGCGATTTAACGCAGCGTACGCAAGCGCTGGATTTAAAGAACAGTTGCATCTAATTCAAAAGTGAAAGTAAAATGCGCACTTCTGTCCATTTATAAGCCCCTCCCACCCGGTAAAACCGGTAACACCGGGTTTGTCACGCGCTGATTAACCGGTGGGAAAATTCTGTCACCGCAACAACCCTAATTGGTGATTTATAAAAATATAAAATGACTAATTATAAAAAAAAAAAAAACTTCATGACATGCTTTAGTCATTTTCTATGAAATGCATTGTTTATATTTAGAGTCTTAGAGAT
This sequence comes from Paramisgurnus dabryanus, assembly GCF_030506205.2. NCBI lineage: Eukaryota > Metazoa > Chordata > Actinopteri > Cypriniformes > Cobitidae > Paramisgurnus > Paramisgurnus dabryanus. The sequence continues at coordinate 34,618,208 of NC_133345.1, read as the reverse complement.
AAAATATAAATAAATGCAATTAATTTTCATGTTAGATTGATTCCCTTAACAGTGTTGAAAAAAAAACTAGTTGCCTGTTTTGATTTCTTTGATTATCTTTTTTAAACTGAACCTAAAGAAAAATGATTTATCATTTATTATCATTTATCTACTTTGTGTGCAAAAAAAAAAAAAAAAATGCTGATTGTCAAGTAAGTATCTGCCTATTGGGTTTTATTAGGTATGAATAACTATAATAATAAAAAAATGATATAAGACATTAATTTCATACATATTTGTAAGCATATATATCGTTAGGTTCTCTGGCAACACAGTAAGTCTCAACAGAACATGAAGGTTAAATGTTGTCTTTAAAAGGTTGTATATGTATATGTGGGTTTAGGGAGATTATACTATCATACTGCATACCCAGCAATATGCATTATATTGCCTACTGTAAAAGTGGGCAATTTTACAAATAAACCTTTTAAGACGTCTTATGTAACATTCTTGTGAAATAAAGTAAATTATTTTCAGCCAACATGTGATTACAACACAAACCCACATGGCAACTCAGTGCATGTTAAATTAAACATCTTTAATACAATATCATGTATCATTTGGGTTGTTTTGTCTTAGATGTGACCTTGCAGCCAACTCCAGCATTGACCTATCGTACTATTGGAGGTATCTTGGACTTCTACATGGTGCTGGGACCGACTCCAGAACTTGTGGTTCAGCAGTACACTGAGGTGTGTGTGTGTGTGTGCGTGCGTGCGCGCGCGCGCGTGTGTGTGTGTGTGGTGTTCTTGGCTTGATAAGATTTAGCATCTGGAGTTTGACTGCCTCATTGCCTACAGTGCACTCGATCCAAACACACACACAAACATGTAATAACATTCATAAAGTCTCATGCACAAATGAAAAACATAAATATTTCTCCAAAACAAGCTTGCTTTTGACATAGATGTATAGGTTATTAGATTTGCTCGTAACACTTGAATATTTATGTTCATGATATCTGACAAATTTATTCACACAAAATGTGAAATGTTTCACCCTTATGTTGTCTGACAGATCATTGGTCGCCCAGTTCTTCCAGCCTATTGGACACTTGGATTTCAGCTTTGTCGTTATGGTTACGCCAACGATAGTGAGATTGCAGACCTTTATAATGAAATGAAAGCTGCAAAGATTCCTTACGTAAGACATCACCTTTCTGTTTGTGTCTGTCTGCATGTCTTTATGAATATAAACACATAAAGCTCTAAATAAGTCTTTAGTTAGAGGGCCTGTATGTAAAGTATTGGCTATTTGAAATTTTTATTCTGCATTTTCTTTGTTAAAAATAAAAAAATAAAATAAAATAAATGAATTCGGTGAAATGTAAAATGCATCCATTAGGTTTTGTTAGTAACATGGAAACTTTGATTTTACAAAGGATGTGCAATATGCAGACATCGACTACATGGAGAGACAGATGGATTTTACGCTGGACAAAGACAACTTCAAAGGACTTCCTGCTCTGGTGGACAGCATGAGAGCCGAGGGAATGCGTTTCATCTTCATTCTGGTACATCACACATTTTTTTTTTTTTGTTGTGATTATTGATAACTGCTATACATTGAATTTGAATTACTTTAATTTCTCCTTAATCAATAGTATTAAAGGAAACACATTTTTGCAAGATTTAATGCAAGTCTCATGTGTGCCTTGAATGTGAAGTTTTAGTTTAGGTTAGATTTACATACAATTACATCGTTACCTAAACCCAACTCTAACCGTAACACCAGGCAACAATGGTTTAAAATTTAGAAAATAAATCCGAAAAAATTGTATAAACCAATACTTAAAGTGACATCCTAACGCAAACACCAAATCTAACCCTAAACCGAAGCGACGATGGTTTGAAAATAGGAAAAGCACTTGAGTAACCAATATGTGACAATGACACATAAACAGAAATTCGTAACAGTATCACAAAAAAAGAATAAAACAATTACGTGACTATAGGTACATAATTTTGTGAGAATGGGTAGCACTCCCTTACCAACAGACAGTGAGCATTTTGGTTAAAATAGATCTGATTCCTGTGAATACACCTATATACCTATACAATAGTATATTTACCCGCAGAACTGCTAGCAATTACATTTAAAAAAGCTTTTGGGTAAAAATAACCAGTCAGTCAGTGGCCGTGGGCATGGCTTTCTCAGTGTGATGTCACATTAACAAGAGAATCAAAACAGGATGTCTACTTAAATGGGGATTAAAAAAGAAGAAGATGGTAGATTTTTTATTGTAGGGAGCTGTGTTCACACACTACCAATAAACATTTACAGTATGTTCAAACACATTGTAAAAGTGAATTGTGCATAATAGGTGCCATTTAATGACAAGTTTAGGTCATAGCTAAGAAAACCACATTAATGAATAAATAAATATTTTTTTTTTCTACCCATGGATATGCAAAGACACTAACCTGACAAATAATGTGTTTAAAGGGGACATTTCATAAGACTTTTTTAAAAGGTAAAATAAATCTTTGGTGTTCCCAGAGTACGTATGTGATGTTCTAGCTCAAAACACAATACAGATAATTTATTTTAACATGTTAAAATTGCCACTTTGTTGGTGTGAGGAAAAATTTGAAGTTTTAGGGTGTTTTCTATGACATGCAAATGAGCTGATCTCTGCACTAAATGGCAGTGCCGTGGTTGGATAGTGCAGATTAAGAAGTCACAATCAAAAATTATGACATCACAAGGAGAGCCAAATTTCAATGACCTAATTTTTTACATGCTTGCAGAGAACGGTTTACCAAAACTAAGTTACTGGGTTGATCTTTTTCACATTTTGTAGGTTAATAGAAGCACTGGGGACCCAATTATATGACATAAACATGGAAAAAGTCAGATTTTCATGATATGTCCCCTTTAAATCTACATATCAATGAGCTGAAATTGATGTCTTGTTTTGTTTTCTAACCAGTTCTTCTGCAAAAGTATTACAATCTGAATCATAAAGTGCTACATAAAGCCAGCCAATGAGGTTAGAGCTTGCCAGATCGAGAAAGTGTTTTCTATTATTTATTGCCCATACATCAGATGGTCAGTTAAGGGACTGTGGGTCCATATGAATGAGTGTTTTAAATCTGATGTAACATTATTCTTGAATGTCCATTTGGACTGTTCTGTACTTTTGATTGATAATGCATTGTTTGTTTGTATTTAAGGACCCGGCTATAGCAGCTAATGAGACCGAAGATTACCCAGCATTCACTCGCGGGTTAGAACGGGACGTTTTTATTAAATGGCCTCCTGCACTGAGCAGTGATATTGTATGGGGAAAGGTATGGCAAACATAAAGAGAAAAACGAAAAACTAAACATTCATTTATTTTGTGTCAGTCTATCTGTCTGTGAAGATATTGTTTTTCTGTTTTTGTGTTAAGTGAACTTAATTTAGTTTTAATTGTGTGTGTGTGTTTAGGTGTGGCCTGACAGACCCAATGTGACTGTGGACAATTCATTAGACTGGGATACTCAAGTGGAGGTAAAAATGTGTTTTGCTTTTTCCTTCCTTACACATTTGATCTCTTTTTCATCTCTCTGTCATCAGAGAACCGGACATTATTTCACTTGTGCACCTGCATTCATACTGAAATCATCAATACAATGGACTGTAATTGCAAGTAAAATAGATGATGATGACATGCCACACCGTTATATCATCCAATCAGCATGTATCATACTACAGTATATGCATCTTTCTCTGTGTGTCTATTTTTAGTTATTCAGGGCTTTCGTGGCATTCCCCGATTTCTTCCGGACCAGAACGGCAACGTGGTGGAATAATGAGATTAAGGAGTTTTACAACAAAGTCATGAAGTTTGACGGCATTTGGATTGTAAGTGATGTTTATGGGCGTCTCTTATTGTTGTCTCTTACTTTGAAATGATAACCATTGTGCTTTCTGAAGGACATGAATGAACCAGCCAGTTTTGTGCATGGCACCGTCGGTGAGAAATGTCTCGGGGAAGGCATTTTGGAAAATCCTCCATACATGCCCCGTAAGTTCAACCTTGACGTGTATTTGTTATAAAATCTCAGCTTTGGGGGTGTCTGAAGAACCAAATTATGGGTTATATCTGGTTGTGAACATTTTTTGCAGTAATAAAAAACATAAAAATATAAAATACATATAAAAAACCTTGCTTCAACTTCTCTTTATATTTGTATGTGACCCTTAGCGCTTGAGTCCAAACAAAGAGGTCTGAACCATAAAACTATTTGCATGAACAGCGAGCAGATCCTTGAAAATGGTACACCGGTCAAACATTACGATGTCCACAACCTCTATGGCTGGTCTCACACAAAACCCACTTATGAGTGAGTTATTCTTTACTGATCACTGTATTCATTTAATCCAGTGTACGGCGGGAGACCTCTACAGTTATCCCTGGCCAGTAGTTTGCATTGTCATTTCTTGGTTGCATAAATTGTTGTTTTGATTTTGTTATTTGTTTGTGTTTTAGTGCTGTGCTTGATGTTACTGGAAAGAGAGGCATTGTAGTTACCCGGTCAACTTACCCAACCAGCGGTCAGTGGTCGGGGCATTGGCTTGGAGACAACTACTCTGGCTGGGATCAACTTTTGAAATCCATTGTGGGTATGTATATATTTTAAATAAAAAATTCTTTAGCCATGCTTGGTAAGATTAGCATCTCTATTATTAATTTGAATGTAACTCCAACATGATGTTTTATCCTATTTTCCTGGCGGGAATTGAAATATGTGAAATGGTCTCTTCTAAGCAAGTAAATAATAGCCACAAACTGTAGAAACATGCAAACTCATACTCAAACAAATCCTGGCTATAACACAGACCGGCCCAGCATTGTGTTTTCCACTTTAGTTTGTCCTTGCACTTTTTCTTCAAATTACGACATTCATAAATTGTGGTCTATCTTTTTTTTGGAAGAGAATAATGATGTTTCTGTGCCAACATTTCATATTTTTAATAAATGCACAACTGTGTCTTTTAGGAATGATGGAGTTCAGCATATTTGGCATGTCTTATGTAAGTCTGTGTCTCTTTCTGCATCAGATATTGGATACATTTTTTTTTCCAATCCAACCAATTTTTAGCTTACTGTAGTTTGGTACATTACACTCAAATGAATGCACGTCAAGACCATATGTTTTGACTATGTTGCTGTTATTGAATCTCTCCATATGTCCTTTCCTGCCTATTGTTGCGTTTCAGACCGGCGCTGATATCTGTGGTTTCTTTAACCCTGCCGAATACGAGATGTGCTTGCGTTGGATGCAACTGGGAGCTTTCTATCCATACTCAAGAAACCACAACAGCATAAACAATCCAGTAAGAAAACACACACGCAAGTCAACTTTATCTGCATATATTTAGGGCCAGATTTACCAAGCGGGGCAAATAAGCCAGAGAGCGCAATTCCAAAAAGCACAGATGGGAGTGGTAATATATGCGGGATATTTACTAAAAACACGCAAAATTAAATAACATAGGCGCAAAAGCTGATTTCCATAATCACCAAGGCGATCTACTAAGAGCAGCGCAAATTAGTTCAGGGTCGCAAATAAGCAGAGCTGATGAGGTGCAGGTGACCCATTAACACCTGATGCGCTTGAGTTCAGCACCACGGACATCACAGCGGAAAATTTGACGTGTGTAATCTCAGCTAACGAAGCCATAGGAAAATGAAAAAAACAGGAGGACAAAAAATGTAGTAGTAGTTAAATATTGGCGCAAATACCAGTAGTATCAGACGCGCAAACATTATTAAATCGCTTTGCATGAATCATTAAAAAATCTCATTATATAAATTTAGGGTCAACCATTAAACTTCTAAAAATGCATATGCAATAAGGTCAAGTCGCAAAAATAACTAAACCACACGCAAATTATCCACTGCATGTCTATAGTAAATCACGACAGTCATTTAACGCCAAAATGATGGTTTGCACTGGCTCAAGTTGTTTGTAAATCTGGCCCATAGTGTGTTATTTGCACTTCATTATAGATCAGATAAAAAAAAATGTCATTAATGGATCACATGGTGTGTTTTATATGGTTCGAAAATGTGCGCTTGATGCAATAAAGCAATGCTTTGAAAACCACAGAAGACCTATGACCATTTGACCATCAGTGGGTTCATCTGAAAGTGTGCATCAGACCTTTAATTGATGTATGATGTTAAGTCTGATCATCACTGACAGTGAGTCATAGGCATTGAAAATCGAGGGTCACACCATAGGCCATCACGACAGTGATCTACATAACTGTTTCTCTGAATGCTACTCTGAAAGTGATCTTTGATGTTTTGACGTACAGAGCAGCGATCGATCGGGGCCCTACGTAGGGTGCTGACTAATATCCGAGTTTAGCAGACAGGTGGGCTGTGAGCTATTTACTGTAGCACTTGTGGCCTTTACAAACACCAGGACTCTCACAAAAATCCAATAAACCCTGTGAGTGAGTGGTATGAATGTGGTGAGAGGAAAATCCCTCAATGAGGGTTTTAGCAGCTTTATTGTTAACTTATAGATTTAAAGGTTATAATTGTTTTACTAATGCATGATAACAAAAAGATGAACAGAAATACAATGTAGAGTTATTGTAGGTGTGTCTGCGTATGTAGTGATTCATCTATTGATGCCTAGGTTAATAAACAATGCACTTTAAATCTCAAATAACACATAGTGTTTCTGCATATCTAATGTTAATATTGAGTACCTATGCAGTAGTATTACATACTTCAAATATCCAAAGATTCTTTTAGTTTCATCAGATTTCTAAAAGACAAATCAGCTTTACTGATTCTTTCTGAATAAACCCGAACTGCGGGCGGAGCGAGTCACGAGCAAGCAACACACACAAAACATTATCCCACAATCTTTTACTTTATATGCACTTACGCGATGAATGCCAATGAAACACAGAAATTTGATGCAGTTTTACTTACCGCCTGTGGCTCATGACCCAGTTGGGACCGCCCCATTTCAACAAAACCAGCATTAAACAAACACACGCACAACTCCGTTATAACCCTGGATCGACAAACTATATCCATTATTTCCATAATGCTGGGTTCATTGGGAAGCTGAACAAGCTTAAATTTAACTCACAAACAACAACACACTTCATTGGTGACGCTGATTTCTTGTCAGCTCTTGGTTTATGTATGTGCGCTATTCTGGTTAAAGTGCCCACATAAGGACTTCCACTTTACTTCTAAAACTTGTACGAACCCTGATGAAGTGCATTCGACACAGAAATACTTTGAGGAATCCAACTCTTTAACAGTGTTAATTAACAAGTCAGAATGCATGAAATATCTTTAACCCCCCCCTCCCCCCCCTTAAAACTGTAGACATTTTTTTATATATTTTGGGTTCAATTCTAAAACGATGGTGTTCATTGCACAATGGCTACAAACAGGGATTTTATTCAAGCAAACGTTCAAATTAACACTTACTAGACAGCAGGTTTGCATGATTTTTCTTAGTCATTCACCTGCGACAATCTGGACTTCCAATAAGAGGGTGTCCTTTGCTCTCCTGTACCCCTGTAACCATCCGGGTTTATTCCTAGTGCTTTAGTGCTTTAATTACCATGCCTAGATTTCATTAGCTTTAATGCAGCCATGCAGGCAAATAGAAGGTCACCCCGAAAGAAGAAGAGATGTCTAAATGAGAGAGAGAGAGAGAGAGAGAGAGAGAGAGAGAGAGAGGGGGTTCATCAGGGTTATAATCCTGACATTGCTTTCGGTGTCTTTGAGTTCACTGAAATCACACGGGTGTCTCTCCATCACGTTAAGTCGCATGCTAATGGAGTCAGAGGCCAGTACATTTGGAAATTTGGTGTTTTTTGCATTTAGCTCTAAGAGGAAGATCTGTGGTCCATTCACACACTTTTACATGATATTAGTATTCTTCACTACATCAGGAGAGCGACACTTCGCACTCGTGGTCAAATGGTCAGAAATAATATATTCTCACGCTATTTGGCTGTGCTTGCTAAGGTATCACTGTTATTGCTCATTTCAAAGAAAGCGTTTTTTTATAAAGCATGGTATTACACATACAATAGAAAAAAACAGCTTGTTGTGGAGAGGTGTGATATTGTTTTTCTAAGACGTCAGGTATTTGACAGCATCCCGTAGACATACATTAACAAGTGCATGTGGTTTGTCTAAAGATTAGAATATAATTGAGATTAAAGGTGGGTTTGTATATAAACGATTCACAACGCTAGTTTGCAATGTCCATGTGACCATTATGCTGGTGTGCAAACATCCTCGCCACAAAACCATTAACAAGAGAAGCAAAACTGTTTAAGGAATTAATGAAATACTTCACCCAAATATGGTCATCATTTTATGGTATTTTCTAACATGCTGAACTTCCATAAAGCACATACGTCCATCATTAAAGTCATCAAAATGAATTATTATTACAAATGTAAAACATTACATCAGAAAAGACATTTATTTAACCACTAGAGTCATTCGGATCATTGTAATGATGGATGTATGTGCCTTCAGGGCCATGTGGACCACCCATATACAGTCATAAGGCAAATTATTATTTTAATGAACATTTGTTGAAAAAGGGAGTCGCATGCATCTGTAATGGCATGAATGAAACTAAATGATTAGAGAATTTGGGTGAGGGAATATATGTGACCCTGTACCATAAACGTCTTGGTTCCCTGAAATGGAAACAAGACGCTGTGTCTCACTCACATACTTCCTGCTTACCTGTTAAGCCATCTTTGGCAATATTTCAGATACTGAGGGTGTTTTCAAGTCGCTTTTTATGCTTCCTGGCTCCCGGGTAATCCGGCAGTGACGTCCCGGCCCACCATTGGTTGAATTTGAATACAGCACTCATGCCTGGATTTGTTCCCAAGCATCACTACGGCGATGCAGCGTGAGTTCCATTGAAAGGGAACCAGTCATTAGGATAATTTTTTAACCAAGATTTATACGCCACAATCTGAATAAATAAGCTTTCCGTTGATGTATGGTTTGTTAAGACAATATTTGGTCGAGATACAACTATTTTGTCCAAAATAAAAATAATAAAAATCGAACTAATGATAAATAAATGTTTTACATATTTACGATAATTTACAAAATAACTTGTTGGAACATGATCTTTACTTAATATCCTAATGATTTTTGGCATAAAATTATACATTAAATTATAATTTCGACACATACAATGTATTGTTGGCTATTGCTGCAAATATACCCATGTTACTTATGACTGTTTTTTTGTGGTCAATGGTCACATATGAAGTGTTAATGTCTAGATTAAAAATGCCTGTTGACACGCACACATTAGCGGTCCACCTGTGAACGCAGAATATCTGAGAAGTAATTATCAGATATGGTTCACCTTCATCTTTGTGAACAAATGAGCTCACCTACCACAGTTAACAACACTCACCGCGAGTGCTAGACACAGATAAAGCCGCATACAGGCCAGACGACAGGGCAAACTGTCTCTCTGTCTGGCACACAATTAACATTCCGAACAACACAGACACAGATGTTCAATGCGGTGTACAGTTATGTCTGGAATTAGCGGGACACAGCTGTTTGGATTTGGATCGTAAAAATATGAAATATAGGTCTGGCCAGAATCATTTAATCCCATGGTGTCAGTCTGCATAATGTATGAAATGTGACGTTGTTCCAGTTTTATCTGTTTGATATGTTTTTTTATGGTCTTTGACAGAGGCAAGATCCCGTGGCATGGAATGAAACATTCAGAGCTGCCTCTCGTGATGCACTAAATATTCGATACACCCTCCTACCCTACTTGTACACCCTAATGTATGAAGCCCACGTCCATGGAAATACCGTAATCAGACCCCTGCTGCACGAGTGAGTATCTACAAGACCTTTTATAATGTTTTTGTTTTTTTAAGGATTTGTTTACTAAAAAATGAAAGCTGAAAGTATAGTCCTGTTTTACACGTACGCGAGGGTCCGCGCACAATGCGTGTGATGCAATTTTTGTCATCAGAAGAGTGCATGCATACTGTACACGTATGACACACATGTGCATACAGGAGTATGTAGGCCATGAGAGGAATTGCAATTTCGTCGAACGTCAGCACACATGTATGAGTAAAATTTACTATACTTCACAATGCTTGCGTATGCATAAAAACGGACTATGCGTAGGGCTTTACGTCATTTCAAATTTCAGATGTTATTGAGTCACACAGAGTCATGCAAACTCAAATGGGATTAAGAGTGGAGATTTTTTTAGTAGGGCGGTCAAAAGATTAATTGCGATTAATCGCATTCAAAATATTACTTTGTTTTTGGATAATAAATGTGTGTGCACCGTGTGTAATTATTTAAGAAACATTTACATGTACACTGCAAAAAAATATTTTCAATAATAAAAATCTTAGTATTTTTGTCTTGTTTTCAGTAAAAATATTTTTTTTCTTAAATTTTTCTTGAATAAGTGTTTAAGAAAAAAAATTGTTTACCCCATTGGCAGATTTTTTTGCTTGTTTTCAGTAAAAAATATCTAAAAATTCTTAAATTAAGAGGTTTTTTCTTGATGAGCAAAATGACCCAAGAAAATAAGTCTAGTTTTTAGACCAAAAATGTCAAATTTAAGTGATTTTGTACATAAAACAAGCAAAGAAATCTGCCAGTGGTGTAAGCAAAAAATCTTGAACATTTTTCTTAAACACTAAATTCAAGAAAAATGTAAGTAAAAATTGCTTACCCCATTGGCAGATTTTTTTGCTTGTTTTATGCACAAAATCACTTAAATGTGATATTTTTGGTCTAAAACTAGACTTATTTTCTTGGGTTGTTTTGTTCATCAAGAATAAGCATATTAATTTAAGATTTTTTTAGATATTTTTACTGAAAACAAGACAAAAATACAAATATTTTTTTATCTTGAAAATTATTTTTTGCTGTGTATTTATATATATATATATATATATATGTATATTTAAATTTCAATATATTTTATGTTATAATATATACATATATTTTTTATTTATTTTATTTATGTATGTGTCTATTTATACATACATAATAATTACACACAATACACACACAAATATATTATGCAAACACAAACTTTTATTTTGTATGCAATTAATCCCAGTTAATCTTTTGACAGACCTATCTTTTAGAAAATTGTCAAAAGAAACAACATGAGGGTGATAAATTACAGAATTTTCACTTTTGGTTTTGGTTTCAAGTTACTTCCTACACTTTCTCCTAAAATATCTCACCATAACACCTTGTTATTTTTAATCCATCCACCCATTCAACAACCTTTCTCCCAAAGCAACATGGGAATTACTTATCAGAAGTTGGGCAAGATTTTGGCTCTGAATATTGGTCTTATTTCTGAACCTAGTGTTTTATTTGTATTCATATTGCTGCTATAACTTTAACTTTTCTTTCACACCTTGTGTTTATCTGGATGATTTATTGAACTGACTGTGCAATGATTTTGCTTAGAAACTTTGACCTCTACATGTTTTCACTTCATGTTGAACAATCTCTCTCTCTCTCTCTCTCTCTCTATTATTCTCTTTCTAAGAGTCAAGGAGAGAGTAACCATCTTTTCTGTTGTTGAATAGATAATGGACTCAGTACATGTTTTGTAATGTAGGTTTACCACAGATGAAAACACGTGGGCCATCGACAGGCAGTTCCTCTGGGGTCCTGCTTTTCTCATCACACCTGTTTTGGACACGGTATGCAAACTAAAACATTGAAGCTGTATTCTAACAACAAGCAAAAATGTTTGATTTCCAATTTCTGCTTAAATTTGACTTTTAAATATGATGTGACCCTATCTGTGAAGACCATGGTTGAATTCTCATAATCTAATGATGAAATTTGGAGCATTAAAGTTTGATTTTACTCATTAATTTAAACTTTTGACATGACCTGACTTTATCAATATGAAAGATATCAGAGTTATATTTTCACAGAGGATTATGCAGGATGATTTTATGTAGAAAACAGTAAATCACAAAAAAAAAAACCACTTTAACTGGGTTTTCACAAACTGTTTTTGGTGTAAATCCTCCTCTCAGTCATTTGTAAGTCTCTTTGAATAAGAGCATAACTGAACACATTAAAAGTATGAAATGCTGAATTAAAGATGTTTGTGTTTTTTAATTTGTTTTCTAAAGGGAGCTACTGTGGTCAGAGGCTACGTGCCAAACGCCCGCTGGTATGATTACCACACGGTAAGCATTTTATCTGCTTGCAAGCAAGCATTTTATTAGCAAGCGTGCAGTTCTTTATTAGCAAGATTTTGTAAGCAACACCTGTCGCGATACAGCTGCCGTCCAAACATATTTAACCTGCTGCACATTGTTGATTGTATATCGAGTCTCTTATCTGTTTTATGTGATTAATCATGCAGGGTCAAGCTGTTGGGGTGCGAGGACAGTTCTTGAATATGGATGCACCATTAGACAAAATTAACCTGCATGTTAGAGGAGGATATATTTTACCATGCCAGAAACCAGAGAGCAACACAAAACACAGGTCATTCTTCCACCCACCTTATTTACTGCACTTTTTCACATTAAAGGGATCATAAATTCAGAGATTAAAATTTTCTTGACCTTTTGACATACAGTAAGAGGTCTTCATACTATAAAAACATCCTGTAAGTATCAGAACTCAAAACTTTCTCATTATTCTAAAAACAGCTTATTATGCAGTTGACAAATACGACTAATACAAACCCGAAATCCTGGCCAGGACGTGTCCAGGGAAATTGGCACATATGGTCACCCTAGATAATATAAATTAATTCAGATGTCTTACATCTGCCATGTTAATACATCATGTGACATACGTCGTCATAACAACAAGTTATTCGTTAACTGGAATGACGTTAAACTAACGCAATTTAACCACAAGGGCTGTTTAATTTATGTATTTGCATTTGAATAGAGCCGTGTTATCACTTTCAGACATTTTTCAATAAAATAACGCATCTTCTTCTTCATTGGATAACACGGGATAGTAAAGGGTCCATCGAAAATAAATAAGATACTATGAATAGCAGAGCTGTGGATTTTTTTAAAGATTATGGGCCCTATTTTAACGATCTAAGCGCATGGTCTAAAGCGGCCATTCCCAAACTGTGGTCCGCGGACCACTAGTAGTCCGTGAGGGTACTGCAGGTGGTCCGTGAAAAGGCAAAATAAGAATATGTATATTTTAATATACAACCCCAAAACAGAAAAAGTTGGGACACTGTAAAAATTGTGAGTAAAAAAGGAATGGAATAATTTACAAATCACATAAGCTTATATTTTATTCACAGTAGAATATAGATAACATATCAAATGTTGAAAGTAAGATATTTTGAAATGTCATGCCAAATATTGGCACATTTTGGATCTCATGAGAGCTACACATTCCAAAAAAAGTTGGGACAGGTAGCAATAAGAGGCCAGAAAATTTTAATGTACATATAAGGAACAGTTGAAAGACCAATTTGCAACTTATTAGGTCAATTGGCAACATGATTGGGTATAAAAAAGCCTCTCAGATTGGCAGTGTCTCTCAGAGGTCAAGATGGGCAGAGAATCACCAATTCCCCCAATGCTGCAGCGAAAAATAGTTTTCTGAGCTTCTCAGAGAAAAAATGCAATGAGATTGAAGTTATCATCATCTACAGTGCATAATATCATTCAAAGATTCAGAGAATCTGGAACAATCTCTGTGCGTAAGGGTCAAGACCGGAAAACCATACCGGATGCCTGTGATCTTCGGGCTCTTAGATGGCACTGCATCACATACAACAATGCTACTGTAATGGAAATCACAACATGGGCTCTGGAATACTTCCAGAACACATTGTCAGTGAACACAATCCACCGTGTCATTCGCTGTTGCCAGCTAAAACTCTGTAGGTCAAAAAAGAAGCCAAATCTAAACATGATCCAGAAGCACAGGCGTTTTCCCTGGACAAGGCTCATTTAAAATGGACTTTGGCAAAGTGGAAAACTGTTCTGTGGTCCAACGAATCAAAATTTGAAGTTCTTTTTGAAAAACTGGGATGCCATTTCATCCGGACTAAAGAGGACAATGACAACCCAAGTTGTTATTATCCCTCATTTCAGAAACCTGCATCTCTGATGGTTTGGGGTTGCATGAGTACGTGTGGCATGGGCAGCTTACACATCTGGAAAGGCACCATCAATGCTGAAAGGTTTATCCAAGTTCTAGATCCATATGATCCCATTCAGACGTCGTCTCTTTCAGGGAAGACCTTGCATTTTCCAACATGACAATGCCAGACCACATAGTGCATCAATTACAACATCAAGACTGCATAGAAGAAGGATCTGAGTACTGAAATGGCCAGCCTGCAGTCCAGATCTTTCACCCAAAGAAAAGATTTGGTGCATCATAAAGCGAAAGATGCGACAAAGAAGACCTAAGACAGTTGAGCAACTAGAAGTCTGTATTAGACAAGAATAGGACAACATTCCCATTCCTAAACATTGGTCCTCCTCCAGCTGTTCCTTTATATGCACATTTAACTTTTCTGGCCTCTTATTGCTACCTGTCCCAACTTTTTTTTGGAATGTGTAGCTCTCATGAAATCCAAAATGAGCCAATATTTGGCATGACATTTCAAAATATCTTACTTTCAACATTTGATATGTTATCTATATTCTACTGTGAATAAAATATAAGTTTATGAGATTTGTAAATTATTCCATTCCTTTTTTACTCACAATTTCTACAGTGTCCCTACTTTTTCTGTTTTGGGGTTGTACAAACTCGTTCATATTTTGGGCGAACGTGTACTGCTGCCTAATAAACGTTACTGTGAACTCATTCATTCTGGTGCCTGTGAACGGAACGCTCTCTCAGTTTTACGTCGTTCAATAGGGTGCCAGATTTGTATATTCTTCCAGGCGAAAACCCGACTAAAACACACTGTAAACAGGCCTTAATGTGTAGCGGAAAAAACAACCAATCTGGCAACACCGCCACCACTCGGTGTTCACCAGTCACGCTGCATGCGTCATCACAACAACACAGATGCTGCTGAAATTCCTGCCGCGCAACTCAAATAGTTTAACATTAAATAACATCATATTTGTCATAAATCGTTAACGATTAACACAGGCTGCTAACGCATATTCCGGATCTTGAATTAGACTTTGACTAAGCTCATGCTATTTAACGTGCACGTGTGGTGTGCAATACCTGCGAGTTGTCATACACGCAATGCCTCGCAGCGCTTCTCGCCCGGGGTGCGACCCCCACCCAGCTAGCCTTTCAAGGTATGTGTAAGCAAATACAAAAATAAAAAAACAGTCAATGCTAATGTAAACCCTGGTTGGATAAGGATTTAAAGTTGGACATGAAGATGAAATCTGACGCATTTAGCTTCAGTGTTAAAACTGATCAAATAATTGCTGTTTGTGGTGGTTCTATATGGGCTATAATGGCAATCATTTAAAAAAAATAATATGGGAAAAAATAACTATAAATTAGTTCATTTTTGGAACTGTGACCTAGTTTAACATTTTCAAATATGAACTATGAACTGAACTAGTCATTTTAAAATTCACTGTAAAAAAATTCCGTAGAAATTTCAATGTTATTGCAGCTGGGTTGCCGGTAATTTACCGTAGATTTACATTTATGTTATTTACTGGCAAGAGTTTGTTCAAAGTTAAATAAATTTCAAATATTAACAAGTCTTTATCTTTACAGAATAAAACTATACAATAACCGCCTCATGCAAAGCATTCTGGGAACCAGAAATCATCATCAACCTTTTTCTGTTTGTTGGTCCAGATTTTGTTTCCCAGAATGTTTTGCTTGATGCTGTTTTTTAGTTTTACTCTGTACAGATAAAGACTTGTAAATGTTTAATTTTCATTTAACTTTGAACAAAATGTTGCCAGAAAAAAACATAAATGTAAATCTACGGTAAATTACCGGCAACTCAGCTGCAATTTCTACGGAATTTTTTTACAGTGTGTGAACTAAACTAGTTCATGTAGAAAGTGAACTTTCCCAACACTAAGAATATGTATATAAATAATTATGATATAAGGTTAAGAAACCTGTTGTACTGATGCGATGACCAGTTATAGTTTTAGTGCTAGTAAGACTATTTAGATGTGCAGATTAATTCAGGACTTTATTTTATAATAAGTATTATGAGGTGGTCCACGAAAATTCTTGATTACAAATAGTGGTCCACACACACAAAAAGTTTGAAAACCCCTGGTCTAAAGCGCACGATGCACAGTCTTTTGCTACTTTAACGACAGGAAAAATGGTTTGTGCGCCAAGCGCACGGTCAAAAGGGGTTGTTCCTATTCTTTTAATGGGAGTGTTTTGGGCGTAACGTGCAATTAAGTGTTATCTCTCATCCCCTTTAAAAGCCAGTTGTGCTGGCGCTATGTCAAATCCCTATTTAGATGATGGACTTTGTAGCTGAAAAACAAAGTGGAGGAAGAAGACCACCAGTTTAAGATTAATGTTAAATAATTGTGTTGTTTTTATTTTTAGTCATGGAAGTAAAAATAGCAGGCTTTTAATTGCTGCAAATGTATGGCTATCTTGTAAAAAATAATTTTCAAGTATGTAAGAAAAGGTTTGTACTCTAAAAATACTTTATTTGTAACAAACAGGAGATAAAGAATTTACAAACATGCAGAGAGCCGTTTCAGCACCGGGACAGCGCCATGATTTTTTTTTAAAGCATTACTTAAAAATGTTTCTCATATCACCATATCCACAGGTACAGAGTCATCATATACAATAAATCCGTGGGGTAGCATTTAAAAAACATTTAAAAACAGATGCCTTTGTTTAAAGCAAAGTATTTATTTACCTACCAGGCTACAGGTGAAGCAGCTCTTTACAACTTATAACGTTTCATAATCGGTCCTCATTTATGTCTAAGAGACTTAATAATAATCTTTTACATTTTAATCCTTTACTTTTTCATATTTAAAAGCGTTTTGTGCTGCTGCGCATCCATGTGTGTGATAAGCAAACCCGCGTTGTCGTCCCGTTTATAGGCGCATATTACTAATGCGCTCTTTAAATAACAAAAAACACATTGCGCCATTGACTTTAGACTTTAGAGCAGGTTTTTGTTGGTCAATGGCGTAGTCTATTTTAGTTGGCTCAAAATAGCAACAATGCGCCTGAACACACCTCGTTTTTAGATCAGAACGCCCATGGGCACAAAATGCGTTGTGCATTGTGCCGGGTGTATGATAGAGCCCTATGTCTGCATGGTCATGTGCAATGAAAAAATCCATGACATAATAGTTATACATTTTCTTAGTTATACTATTGTATTCTTACATTTACCCTGACACTGAATGATTATCTGATTAATACACTATAGTAATGGTATGTTTCTCTGTGGTAAAAAATCCTATGGTAGTCGCATGCTGCAAACCCTAAAAACTACAGTTTTGCAATAGCATCATGTCCAGAAAAGCAGGGTAATACTATATCACGGTTTTATCAGTGACAATTGAGTTTATTGATTTTCTAGCAGCTATACTTAAAATGGCTTGTATTCTGTCCAGCCTGCGAATCACAAAAAAATGTGTCTACCTGGAGGTCCCATTGACATACAGTAGTGTTGACTCTTTCTGTTTTTTTTGTAGTCGTAAAAACCCTCTGGGTCTGCTTGCCGCTCTTGATGATGACCGTTCAGCAAAAGGATCTCTGTTTTGGGATGATGGAGAAGGAATCGGTGAGTTTCTAGATTTGTCAACCTGTAGTGCTTAATCAACAAAACATTTTTAGTTGACCATAATTGTCGTTCTTTCTGCTTACAGACACTGTCAAAAAGGGACAAATCCTCCTGATGTCTTTCGCTGTATCTGAGGTACATGACATGCTTTGAAGAGAGCTAAGCGTGTTGATTTATTTGGATTGTGCTCTTGCACAGTTGCCATTAAATGCAACAGGGAATCCAAGATTGTCCATCTCACTTGAAGCCAAACATCTGTGGCCACTCTCTATTTATTATAAAATCCAGATCCAAAACGCTTTCATGCTGTAGCATCCCAAAGCCGTTTGGCCCGGGTCAAAGCACTCTGCACTGTGGGCCTGATGTCATATGTGGTGAGATTAGTTAAGCAATGGGGGGAAATGGTCCTCTGTTGAGCTGGGAATGAGTAAAACCAGGTCAAACAGAGCTAGCTTGAATCGTCAGAGAACAGATGTGACATAAATCCCAAAAGTGCACATTTCTCTTTTGTATGTTTTTTCTTTTTTTTAACAAAATGTTCATTTTATTCTAGAGAGAACTTAAAGAGCGAATATCACAAAACTTGTCACAAAGTCGAGGTCGTATTTAAGTACAAAATCATTATAAGGAGTAAGAAATCACTTTTATGACAATCAAGGTCCTTTTTCCTCATAACTGTCAAATCTACAATGAAAAACAGTATAATAATTAGTATATAATAAATGTTATATATAATACTCCATTAAAGTAATGACAATCTAATGAGAATCACTTTTAGGAATAATAGTATAATGAGAATTCTGGGAGGAAATGGGTTTAGTTGTCATGAAAATAATGTCAGTAAAAGTATTATATCCTTAATGGCAGGCTTAATCAGTCTTTAGGCCCCAAAGGCTTTACATTTTTAGGCTGCAAATGTTTTAAATTCACTTTATAAATACAATAGGTGCAAAGTTGTCATCAAAAAACAGATTGCAGTGATGTGTATATGTGATAATATAATTGCAGGAACATTTGGTTTTGAAAGTTATTTTTCAGCGTTTTTCGAAATATTACATATTTAATTATTTTAATATTTTGGTGCTGTATGTCATTGATCACAATGGGCCCTATTTTAACCATGTTTTAAAGCGCATTGCTCAAGTGCATTTAGGGCGTGTCCGCATCCACTTTTGCTATTTAAAGACCAGGAAAATGGTCTATGCGCCTGGCACACAGTCTAAAAGGGTTGTTCGTATTCTCATAATGAGTAATGGGTGTGTTTTGGGCATAACATGCAATAAACTAATGAGAGTCTCATCCCCTGATCCCCTGACGTCAGATGACGTCACGATACTTGACAGCGCTGTTTGGATATTATGTATTATACTCCTGCCTACTTTTAGAAACAAAGTTTGATCGCGGGTTTATGTGTTTAGCGTAACCTAAAGTGTAATCTCTTATACAGTGTTATCAAATAGTCTGCAGATTGTATATTACATTCTATTACAAGACGTCATGCGAAATCTGATGTAACAACAGACTACATATCTATATTTCATGGATTATACGCATTTGTGGACAAAAAGGGTCATTGGATGTATTCTATTAGATGGTTTTCATTGGTTATTCACACATCTGAAACAGACTGGATTCGAATTGCGATAGTTATATCAACACAAAGGTAAGAAGTCACGTTCATATTTAGCATGTTGTCATCTGGACTTCTGTCACAAAATACTACATTTATGATGCTAGAGCATCTGTATCTCAAAACAGAGACCATACACTGATGCTAAACCAGTAGACCTTTTAAACGATGTAATGTTAATTTTATTAATGTTTGTAGACAGTAGGCTATATAGATATTGTTAGCAGCAAAAAACTGACGTCATCCCGCACACAAACTATTGTGCGTCGAGAGGTTAAAAAAGCCAGTTGTTCTCACACAAAGGCGGATTGCCTTTTTACTACATGACAGAGTTAGAAGAATAAGACCACCAATTCAAGATCGATGTTAAAAAAAGCTGTTGTGTTTTATTTATTATAATTGTTATTTTTGTAATTAAGGCTTTGGTTCTCTTAGTTGTTATATTAGTGATGGAGTATTAACTAAAAAAAAGGTTTGGATAAGTAAAAATAAAAAGGCACATATTACTAATGCGCTCTTTAAATAACAAAAATAATAATGCTTTAGACCAGGTTTAATTTGGTCAAAGGTGTAGTGTATTTTATTTGCATTAAAATAGCAACGTGCCAACAAAGCACCTGAACACACCATGTTTTCAGACCAGAACGTCCATGGGCGCACAAGTGGGCGCAAATGCATTTGCTATTTAAACAACATGACGCTGGATGTGAAAATTATAACTGCGCCAGGCTGAAACTAGCAAAAAGACTTGGGTCAGGCATTGCCCTGCACTGCGCTGAGTTTATGATAGGGTCCAAGACGTTACAGGCATTAACAATATATTTTTTTTTATAAAAGTGTCCTATCTCTCTTTCTCTCTCGCACACACACACGCACATGAGTTTTAACACTGTTAACCTTGGCGTGGCAGTAACAGAATTGACACTGACTAGATTATAAATAAATAAATAAAAACAGGAAGTCATAATGTTAAGCTATACAAGACACGTTTCGCAGAAAATTTTATATTGTTATGGCCTATACCATCTTGTGCTTCATAACAATGAGTACCAAATTCAATTAAAAAAAAAAAAAATATATATATATATATATATATATATATATATATATATATATATATATATATATATATATATATTTGAAAAAGCAGAACATTAGTACACCAAATTTACCAAATTTACATGTGAGTTCCATTGCTTGTGAGTAAAATAAGTTGATTTGGATTTTGTGTTTTTTTTCTCCTGACTTACCAGTCCATGCATTAAAAGATTGGCTTATATAAAAAGAAAAACAGCCTTGGATTTGACATGAGTTTGGGCTTGTGTTTATTCTAGTGAAATAAAAAAATCTTCTGTTTGTTTGTTTGTTTGTTTGTTTTCAGAACACTCTGTCTGGCAAGATTGACAGAAATGGTTTGGCTCAGGCTGACAGATTGACCCTGGGTGATGTGAAGGTGTTGGGTACAGGAACAGGGCTCATCACTAAGGTTACCTTGAGCGTGAATGGAAATCCCAATGTCGATTTGAAGTTCAACATCCCAGCAACTGAGGTGCGATGCTCACTATTTTATGCATACACGTCGGGATGGTTTTCCGGACAGAGATTAGCCTAAACCAGGACTAGGCCTTAGTTTTAATAGTAAAATATTAACAAACATGCCTTACTAAAAACATTCGTGGTGTGCATTTTGAGGCAAAACTAAGGGCACTGGTGTATTTTAAGAAATGCCAGTGCAAGTTCTTTTCAGTTTGAAACAAATTCATTTTATTTTTTCAGATGATTTTCAAATGAAATGTTAACCTTAACACGAAGCATAGCATTTTTAATGGTCACTTCTGTCCCCACATATCTACTTATTTGTGTATTGAGCTAGCGCAGAAGACAGATTTACTTTCTCCTGGACTGTTTAAAAAGCTCTTCTTTCAAAGTTGCACGCACTTCAACCACATGCGTCTTATAATAAGAATGCAGGCAAGAGATTTATACGAATCGTGAGAAGGATTGAATGTGGGAAATGACAAAGGAGCGGTGTGCATGCAGATTTGAATAACTATAGTGTTTCAGCACACGTACAATCATTTATCTTTCTTACTATTTCTCATGAAGCAGCTTCATCTGTCTCCACGCAACAGTGTTTGCCTCTGTCAGATCGGAGGTGGCGAGTCTCTCCAACGCCTTTTATTTTTCTTCATAATGTCGTAATGAGGTCATAGACAGAAGTGGCCTGTAATCTCAGAGAATCATCTCTGATGTGATTTATTACAGCGCGGCAGTGGCAAGTTGTGTGGTAGCAAATTTACCAGGTTTTATAAATGTTAACTGTACATTGTTCACAAGTAAATAGTAGGAAAAATTTATTTTTATATGTGACCCTGTCTTTAAAGTCTACGGTAAAGTTTCATGATCTAATGACGATTTTAGGAGCATTAAAGTTTGACGTCTCCTAGACTCTGGGCCGGATCCGTTGCGACTCTGGGCTCTTACTGATTTCACTTTAATTTCAATCTTTTAGGTGACCATGCTCAGTACATACTATATTAAACTACTATATGACATACTATATTTAAGATCAGTTTTTTTTATTTTAGAATCAAAAGTAGATAAATAATCACCTTATCTCTGGGTTTTCACAAGCAGGGTCACATATTTGTTCATTAAAATCGCGTCAAGGTCTCAAGCTCCATTTGTTATACGGAGCGTGTATTTGTTGCCAACTGTTGTCTAATTGTTTTTAATAATTTCTTCATGGACCATTAGACAACAAATCCAAAGCTGGGCGTAATTATGGTCGCATGCTTCCTTAATGACCATTTGATTTATCTATTGGCCACATGTTGGATTGGCCACTTTAGTTTCCATTTTGTCAGCAAATTATTGCCGTCACAAATCCCCTCATGCTTTTTTTCTCGAGTAACTTTCTTCTTGTTCTCAATTTCAGGTGTTAGAAATTATTGTGAGTACAGAAAATCTCTTACTGGAAAAGGATTTCACCATCACTTGGACATAGACCCATGTCGGATACTGAGATGAGCTTCAGCAAAGAGCAATTACATGAATATCTATTTATGATTGTCGGGTGACTGTGTGTATGCTTTATTGGTAACTTATTCGTCACTCGCATTCGTTAACTTTGTATAGTAGATATTGTCTAAATTTAACATGTAATACTATCTTAAAAATAAAATGTTTTTATAATTCTGGAAAGTGCATTGTTGTGGTTTTGCTTTGGATCATACAGTACATTTAAATGTTTAAAGTGTGTGAGTCTAAACTCGTAAGGCTGAATTTTCAAGGGTGACATTAGCGGAAGTGAGAATATAATGATAACCCCTAATTATTGACAATCATGCGATGCTCTCTGCGGTGGCTACCTGCCGGGCCCGCTTCACGCACCGCTACGTTTTGATGTAATGATACAATAATCAATTATTCATTCTACAGTAAACATGATGATATCAATTAAGCAATGGAGACTTTAAATTGATTTCTGCTCTAATTGGCAATCCTGGCGAGTCGGAGACACGGATGCCGCGGGGAACGGGCGGGCCGGGCGCGCCTTCCATATTTAGACAGTATGTGAAAACAATGATAATTGAATTTTTTTATCCGAGAGTGAAATGGGATGGAGGTGTTCCAACTGAGACGGTAATTATTTGGGGTTTTATTATGCGAAGGGGATTTATGCAGAGCATGTATTTCATTAGCAAAGAACGGCGGCCCTTCTGCCCTGCGGCTGCAGTTTGACATCAAATAACGGGACGTTGCTTCGTTTCAAGACGTGAAAAACAGAGAGCGCATTTCACTTTCTAGTCAAGGCTCAAGGAAGAATATAATTATTTATCAAGTTTTCGCAAACTTTCGAAACTTCTTTGCTATGAAAAAACATCAGCTCATAGTTGATTTAGCAACTGAGTGGGATTTCACCGCGAGTTCACGTCTGTCCATTAGTGACGCAAGAATTATGCAGCTGGAACTTGGGGAATGATTTAAAATGGCAACGAAATTGTTTTAACTTCAGGACGTCTATGACTGATTTGACTTGCTGATTTTATGGTAATATTTGCTTTAATCTTCGGCGAAACTCGTCTTTGTTTGTTTCCTACGCTCACGCAGACCGGGCATCAGTCGAAACTCAGGTACATTAAAACAATCAATCGGTTTTGAATAAATCAAAACAGACAAACATTGTCATCTTGATTTAACCGACCCTCAAAACAAAGACTGTTTGTGATTTCCAACAGAATGAGAGGAAAGTACTTGTGTAAAAAATAAGGGAAAACAAGAACAAAATCAACAAAAAGGCTACATGAAAGATGAAAAGCGCACTCGAGTGACTTCAAAGCTTCGACATGTGATTCTGAGCGTTTGCTGTGTCTCTATGCTGGAATACATTAGACAAAACATAAATCTGGAGCCGAACAGCCAGAAATACATTGAAGCAAAACAAGAAAACTCAACATTTCATTTTTGGAGATTTCATCAGGTGGCCTTCCATAGAAAGTTTTTATGCAGGTTTTTCACACATATACGAGCACAGAGTTTTTTCAACTCGCTGTCATTCCTAAAGTGAGGCTACACCCTGCTTCGCTACTGTTCGGACGCTTTTACTTGCGCTCTGTGCTTTGCGCTTTTGCTTTTTCGCTTTTATCTTTTGATTCAACTACCAGCAGTTCAGCACAGTGCTCAAACTAAACAATTGGGCACTCACACTAAAACTACAAATTCCTGGAACTATATTGATATTTGGAACATTCAACAACTTGGGGATTTTGTCAAAGCGGTCTAGCAGTCTGCTATTGCCGGCAGCTGACAATCCTAAAACAGGACAACACAGCTGCCCACACTCAAACAGAAGAAAAGAAGAAAGAATGCCTTCTTCTGGATATAAATCCACCTGCTGCTCAAATTGCCACAGACTTTTACAAAAGATTGCAGTTCTCAAAACAAAGTTACTTGTGGCGCTGCCGACCCTGCCAGAACATACAGCGGAGCTTCATCGTGGTCCTTCTCAACATAAAGCTGGTGAGTCCTGTGAACCTAATGCTTTTAAACAGGTCATAGTGAGCTCAGAGAAACCTAAAGAAATTGAGGACACAAACCGATGGCATAAACAGGGTGCGAGACCCAAAAGTGCTCAAGACATTAGACTGTCACGAGTGTCACAAATTGCTGCATTAGCATCATCTACCCCAGATATGGGTACAACTCGAGTAGCCAATATTGGTATTCTACCACCCCCTGTACGGCTTGAAAATAGATTTGAAGCACTAATGAGTTTG
The DNA here is from genome assembly GCF_030506205.2 of Paramisgurnus dabryanus. Taxonomy (NCBI): domain Eukaryota; kingdom Metazoa; phylum Chordata; class Actinopteri; order Cypriniformes; family Cobitidae; genus Paramisgurnus; species Paramisgurnus dabryanus. The sequence goes on along the minus strand of NC_133345.1, from coordinate 34,593,504 downwards.
GGTGAAGAATCCCCTAATGTTAATGGACACAGATCACGTCAGCCTGTAGCTTACAGAGCTAACAGACGCTCAACATCATATAGGCAGCGGCGCTTCGCTCAGACAGCAGCCGAGCCAAACACGCTGATAGTGGGTGACAATATTATCAGAAACTTTGAAAGCAAGGCTACCCGTACATACTGTTTTCCTCGGGCAACGGTTTCTGATGTTAACAAGGAACTTTGCAACATTCTGATGAAACATAAGTCTGTCAGTCGGATTGTCATACATGTGGGAAAGAATGATATTCGAAAAGAGCAGTCTGAGCTCCTTAAGGGGGATTTCAATGAACTTTTTGAAACACTTACAAGACTGAAAGTTCAATTTTTCATCAGTGGACCTCTTCCAGCCCGGGGAACAAATATGTTTTCTCGTCTACTAAGCTTAAATTCATGGCTGCAAAAAACCTGCACCATGAGAGGACTGAATTTCATTGACAATTTCAATATCTTCTGGAGTCAAAGGCAACTTTTTAACACAGATGGTATCCACCCAAACAAACTAGGTGCTAGGTTGCTTAAAGACAATATCTTTTTCTCCATGCATCATCCATCAGCTGAGTGTGCCAGTCCACTACTGAACAGCGGAAATGACCACAGGATTTTACACCAGCATCTGGATGGACATTCAGATGACAAGGATAAAACTCAGCAGTCACAACTACTGTTCACAGACACAGCTCAGGCTGAGCCCTGCCCACAGACCTCGCTACAGCTGGATTGTGAATCAACACCCAAGGACGTTTCTGTTGATAATGACCAGAGGAATGATAACACTCCCTCCCAGCCTTCAGGAACACCAGAATCACAGCTGATGTCGTCACACTCTCTCTCCCTCTCTCCAACATCACCACTTCTGGGCTTTTCAGAGAAAATGGAAAAACTGGTATTTGCTGGAACAAAGCTCTCCCACTCTATTGCTGCGAGTCCCCAAATATCAACCAAGAAACGGCGGGCTCCTCAACCACCAAAGCCTTCGGGCCCAGCCCGCCCTCCCCCTCCATCTCAGAGAGCACTCCGACCTCTGCCTCAACGTCAGGGATCACACCAGCCCTCATCTGCAAACAGCACTGGTAACTGATGTGTGTTGGGTTCCCGCTACGTCAGCAGTAACAATCAAAAATATTTTAAGAACAAGCGGGCGCCCGATGTCCCTTTAGCTTTCCCTATCTCTGTCCTGACATGTGATAGAAAGATGAAGGCCGTCTCCAGCCGCACAGCAATTCTATCTAATCTACTGCCTATTATACGTCATTCTGAGATTGATACAGTTCCAAAACCAGTTACTGTTAAGTTAGCACTTCTGAACATCCGTTCACTAAAGAACAAATCCTTTTTAGTTAATGATCTTATCACCACTAACAACCTGGACTTTATGTTTCTAAATGAAACTTGGTTAGATGACAGCTGCAGCGCGACAGTCCTCAATGAATCAGCCCCACCCAACTTTACCTTTATAAATGTCTGTAGAGCTGTTAGAAGGGGTGGAGGAATAGCTGCTTTATTCAAAGATGCCTTTCAATGCAAGCAAGTGTTACTTGGTGATTACCAGTCTTTTGAATATTTGTGTATTGCTCTAAAAGGTACACCACGCATTCTGTTTACAATTATTTATAGACCTCCCAAATACACCTCAGCATTTGTTGATGAATTCACAGAACTTTTATCAACAATTTCCTCTGAATTTGATTATTTTGTTATTGCTGGAGATTTCAATATTCATATAGACAATTCAGAAAACAATACTGCGATTGAACTGTTAAATGTTTTAAACACTTTTGATCTGACCCAGCACGTGCAAGGTCCTACACACAATCGGGGACACACTCTTGATCTGCTCATTAGCAAGGGTCTAAACATTTCATCCACTGTAATCAAGGATGAAGCGCTATCTGACCATTTCTGTGTTTACTTTGATTTATTGATCTGTCCTGCCACTGATGCTAGATCTGTCTATATCAAAAAAAGGTTCATAAATGAGAACACCAGTGAGGTATTTATGAATGCTATGTCAATGTTGCCAAACATATCCGCAGACTCTGTTGATGTTCTCCTTGAAAACTTTAACATAAAAGTTAAAGATGCTATTGATGGTATAGCTCCAGTTAAGGTCAGGGTGATCACTGGCAGACGTAGAGCACCCTGGAGAAACACAACAGCAGTACTGCACATGAAAAGAACTTGCAGAAAAGCTGAACGTATGTGGCGGAAAACAAAACTTGAAGTACATTATAGCATCTATAAGGACAGTCTTCGTGCTTTCAATGTAGAACTAGGCACAGCTAGACAGACCTTCTTCTCCAATATTATAAATAACAACATAAACCACACTCGCACTCTTTTTGCTACTGTAGAGAGACTAACAAACCCCCCAAATCAAGTTCCTAGTGAAATGCTCTCTGACAACAAATGCAATGAGTTTGCTAAGTTTTTCTCTGAGAAGATCAGTAATATCAGAATGGCAATCAATACGACCTCAAATTGTACTGTGGTCAGTCAGATATCATTGCAACAACCTCAGAAATTAGCCATTCTCTCAGAATTTGACATAATTGATATAAAAACCTTGGAAGAAACAGTACAACATCTTAAAGCATCAACTTGCAGCCTTGACACTCTCCCCACATCTTTTCTCAAAAAGGTGCTTAACTGCTTAGAAACTGACCTCTTAAAAATAGTAAACACCTCTCTGATCACAGGCACTTTTCCAGAGTCATTAAAAACAGCAGTTGTAAAGCCTCTCCTAAAAAAGAGTAACCTAGACAAAACCATACTTAGCAACTACAGACCTATCTCAAATCTTCCGTTTATAAGCAAGATCGTTGAAAAGGTTGTTTTCAATCAGCTGAACAAATTCTTAAACTCAAATGGCTATCTGGACAACTTTCAATCTGGTTTCCGTCAGCATCACAGCACAGAGACAGTGCTCATAAAGATAATAAATGATATTCGCTTAAACTCTGATTCAGGTAAAATATCAGTGCTGGTGCTACTAGATCTTAGTGCTGCCTTTGACACAGTAGATCACATCATACTCTTACATAGACTGGAAAACTGGGTAGGGCTCTCTGGGATGGTTCTCAAATGGTTTAAAACATACCTACAAGGAAGAGGTTACTATGTGAACATAGGTAACCATAAATCTGAGTGGACATCCATGACATGTGGAGTCCCACAGGGTTCAATTCTTGCACCGCTTCTGTTTAATTTGTATATGCTCCCACTTGGTCAAATAATGAAAAAGAACCAAATTGCTTACCACAGCTATGCAGATGACACCCAGATATACTTAGCCCTGTCACCCAATGACTACAGCCCCATTGACTCTCTATGTAAATGCATTGATGAAATTAACTGTTGGATGCGTCAAAACTTCCTCCAGTTAAACAAAGACAAAACCGAAGTCATTGTATTTGGAAATAAAGATGAAACTCTCAAAGTTAACACATACCTTGACTCTAGGGGTCTAAAGACACAAAATAAAGTCAGAAATCTTGGTGTAATTTTAGAGTCTGACCTTAATTTCAGTAGTCACGTGAAAGCGATAAGCAAATCAGCTTACTACCATCTCAGAAATATTGCCAGAATTAGATGTTTTGTCTCAAGACAGGACTTAGAGAAACTTGTTCATGCTTTCATCACCAGCAGGGTGGATTACTGCAATGGACTCCTTACGGGGATCCCCAAAAAGACCATTAGACAGCTGCAGCTCATACAGAACGCTGCTGCCAGAATTCTGACCAGAACCAAAAAATCTGAGCACATCACTCCAGTCCTCAGGTCCTTACACTGGCTTCCTGTTACATTTAGAATAGATTTTAAAGTATTGTTACTCGTTTATAAATCACTTCATGGCTTAGGACCCAAATACATGACAGATATGCTAACTGAATATAAACCTAACAGATTACTCAGATCATTAGGATCCGGTCAGTTAGAAATACCAAGGGTTCACTCAAAACAAGGTGCGTCAGCATTTAGCTTTTATGCCACCTCTAGCTGGAATCAACTTCCAGAAGAGATCAGATGTGCTTCAACAGTAAACACTTTTAAATCTAGATTAAAAACACATCTGTTTAACTCTGCATTTACTGAATGAGCACTGTGCTGCTTCACACTGACTGCACCTTTAACTCAAGTCACTTTTACTCCTGTTTTATTCTTTTTAACATTTTAAACTGTTTTATTAAAATCACATTTATTTTCTTTAATTGTTATTTTAAATTCTCATGTATCTTTGTCTTTATTGTGATCTTATCGTGTAAATCTTATTTTTACTTTTTCTTTTTTATATATTGTTTTCTCATTTCTGTGTAAAGCACTTTGAATGACCTCTGTGTATGAAATGTGCTATACAAATAAACTTGCCTTGCCTTGCCTACATTGTTGACAGGCCCACTAACAGGCCGTCTGTAGTCTCTCACGAGTCATTTCACCACGTGACACATAGTGACACCGTGGCGTGCCCGCGCTATTTTCCCTTCACTTGTATAGCAATTAGAGATGGACATTGACTATAGGGGCAGAGGGGTCTGATACCTGGTAATTGTGGCTGTTTATGCTTCAGTTCACACAGAAATCTATGACAGGTGTGTGTGTGTGTGTGTGTGTGTGTGTTTAATGTTAATGAAACTATTCAGTCAGAAAAATGTACAGTATATGCGTGACTAATTTGTCCAAAGCATAGGTTGTGCTACATGATTCAGTACAATAACAGCCAATCAAAACACAATTGATGTTTGTATCCATTTATGTGGAACAGGAAGTGAAATCAGATTTTTTTTTTTACGAGCACAACGATACGTAAAGAGAAATCAAGCAACTATTAAAATGTCATGTTGCTGATTTCTTTTCATATTTGCGCCTAATTGGGATTAAAACAGATTTAGCTCTTTTTGAGTATTGAATATACCTCCTGTGAATATGTTTTAGTCATGCAAGCATCCCCTGAAGGTTATTTTGCTATGCTCATGTGGATTTCTTCAAAATTGAATCCTTCTTGGTAAAAAAAATGGACATAAATTGGTCCCTAGCTCTCAGGGCTGTCCCCTTTATAAAGTTCCTTGCATCTAAAGAATACATATTAGTACCTCATATTGGTACCCAAAGGTGTCATGCACAAGGATTTTGCATGCATCCTCCAAATCAAAGAAGGGTCTATTAATGGGTAACTTGTCTTTTTCTTTGTTTAATATGCACAATATTATCAGTTCGGTGCGGCAACCTTGCCATTTCTCAGAGATTTTCGTCGTTTTGATTGTGTTAGATTTATTCATAAGGTGCTGCAGATGCAACAGCTCAGTCGTAGATGTCATCAGCATTTGAACAGGGTCGCGGGCTACTTGCTGCTGTATTTTGCTATCTGAAGAATTAAAACGTCATTAAAAACACGTTTCCAACATTTCCAACCCCCAGAAGGGTAATGTGCATTTTAGAAAATGTATGGTTTAAAATTTTACAGTCCCAAAGTTATATTATTTGATTGCTAGATTCCTCTTGGTACAACGCCAGAGTTCACGGGGTGAGGAATCAAAGGCGTACATATAAGGTAAAATTCAGTGCAAAAATGCGTTCCTCTAATAATTTTATGTAAACATAGTTTTAAATTTTTTATATTTGCAATTAAAAGGTAAAAATAAACAAATAGTGTAGGGTTGAACATTAAAATCAAATCACATGATTTGTCATTTTTATTCTTTACTTTATAGATTTAAAATTACATTAATTTTATAACATAATGCAGTTGTTGTGCAAATGCATTAATGGCACAATTAAACATTTTATTAAACAGAATGTAAATAAACAAAAAATGCTGTTTCAGATATAAGTATGATGCCGATATGTCATATTCTGATTGAATTTATTGATAGTATTTGACAGAAAAGTTAGTCAGCACATTTATTTTGGTGGTTTTCACAAGAAGTTGGGGGGCTATGATTGTTAGAAATTTAAGTTGGAGTGCCAAGAAAAAGACTACTATAATATATCTTTTAATGTCTGTTTATGCACAAATGTAAAAAAATTAAATGGTGCATGACGGCCCTGTTGGTACCAAGGAGCTCATATTAAGGTACTACACACATATATGTTGCATATTTGGGCATTTTGGAGGGTTCTACTTCTGCCCCAATGACAGCTTTTTGTCTGATGTTGTGGGAATAGTAAACCAGCTCGCATGTACACACATACAATCGTTTTACCAACCCCAAAATATGGGCAAATATTTTGTTTTACATGTTTTATTTTACTATCAAGACTTATCACAATGAACTAAAGAACTTACAGTATTTCCAGGTTTGTCCATTGTCTCTGTAGATTTCATTTTCACTGTGAAAATAAAAAAAACTTTTAATAAGTATCTCAGTGTGGTCCTTAGCATTCATTTTATCATGATTTTCTCTAGTTGTGTGTTTGCCTGGGGATTGTTGATTCAAAACTCAATGTTTTAGAAAGAAACCTTGAAGGCCAGTCAGTATTTACACAGTCAGGTTATTACTCCCGCTTTCAGAAACAGCACTGCGTGAAACCTAACATAAAATCTAAATCACACATTAAAGACCTACTGAGCTTCATTTTTGCATTGATACTCTCTCTGAGATTTCTGCACCAAACTAAAAACATTATTCTTTGCCTTACTTTATTAAAACTGTAACTATACACTGCACACACAAATAATAAATGTACGTATAAAAGTAACTTCTCGTCTTTCTGTGTTCCTGTAGCAGTTGGTAGTGCATTGTGTTAGCAACACACAGGTCAGGGGTTCAATCACCATTAAGAAAAATGTATAGATTAAATTTAGTGTAGGGAAAAACCAGGACCAGGAAGTAACACCGGACAAAATTAACAAAGCGTTTTTTTCAGACCCCTGACTACATTTGCATTCCAAACTATGACAGCATCTTTAGCACGTAACCCTTGACAGAGCTAAAAAAATTTTGTCATCGTGTCGGGCATGTAGGTCCAGAAAGGTGTTTTCAACCATAAGTAAATTCCCAAAGCAGTATTTTTTCCTCATAACACTTTGTGTTTCTGGTTTCATATGTTAAAGTACTGATCAATCTCCAGGTTATTTAGTGCTATAACACATCCTGAAGTTTGACTTATCAGAGTTTTTTTTTTTTTTTTATAAAAGTTAATCGGGTTTAAATGTTAGGACTTCTGACAGGACAAGTAATTGTTACTTCTGTCTCGCTGCTAATATTGTTGCATTATTATATAATTTAATTTTCATATTGTTCTGTTTATTTTTTTAACTCTTTCCCGCCATTGACAAGTTATCTCGTCAATTAAGAGGAAACATTTGCATGAAAAAAAAAATGCGTTTCTGATGAGTTTACCCAATTTATATAAAAAAATAAGCAAAAATTCACACTGTGTATGTTTTGATCATCGTTCTGAATCTGTTTTCTAACAAAATTCCTTCACAAAAATGCAGTTATTTCAGCTTTTTGCAAAAAAAGTGTATTTTTGAAAAACATACCCATATTTAAAAGTTTATAAGCAGATAAAAAAATATAGATAGGATGAAACATTTTTCCTGTTTTTTTTTTTAATGCAGAGGGTCTATTCTTTCATTTGATAAAGGTGGTTTCAGCAATAACAACATAAACAAGCGTTTTTCTTTGTAAACACGTAACTTCCGGTAAACTCTGCTAAGAATAAATAACAACAAAGTACTTTAAACATAGTTTATTTATATAATGAGCAAAATAAACAACTCATAGATTACATAGGAAACCAAAACATGTGTTATTTTCGACAAGGTATTTTAAGAGTTCAGTTTAGCAACTAGTCAGACCATTAAAAAAATGAAACCGGAAGTAAAGTTTGGAGCAGACTCGTATCGCGTCACCGCACGTGCATCCGATGAAACCGTCTATATTTGTTTGTTTATACATATTTTTAGAAATGTGTATGTTTATATACTTTTAGAAATTTTCCTGGAAGGCATTTTGTAAAACTTTTGTAAAAATCACAAACTTAAAAAAAATGCTGGCAGGGAATTTCAGTTAATTTCAACAAGTCAAATTTGTACTGTCAGGTTGCGTTTGAATCGTTTGATGAAACTGAAATTTAAAATGTAAACAACAAAATATGTTTGCAGTTACATATTAACCAGGTCATAGTCCTGTATATTTACTAAAAACAAGTGTAACACAAAAATCCATCTTTTTCTGTTGTATTATATTCAAAGCGAATTTATACTGAAGTCGTTTACGTTTTATACAAATTCCACCTGGAATTGATAGACCACACTTATAAGTTATTGACCACAGCAAAAATATATCTCTGTCAGCCAGAAACGTAAATGTACACATACACATGAGTGTACACACTTACAAGTCTTGCTGTCTCATAGCCAGGCATTTGACTAAACAACAGAAAGTCTGGTCTAAATTGCAGCTAATTCTGGACAATAAATCTGTCAGACTGTAATAAATAACAATTAAAATACAATACGCAAAATATACAGTGAACTTATTTGTTTTTCTTTACTTTACTTTTAAACATATTTAGTATGGCATGTAAAGTCATTAATATTGATAACAATTTACAATGAGGTTCAATTCATTAACAATAATGAACTAACAGTGACCAAAATATGTTTACAGCATGTTTGTATTTTTTAATTACTAGAAATGCAATTGTTTGCTTGTGTTAGTTTATGTGCATTTGCTAAAGTTTAAATAAATAACTTTTAAGTTTTAAATTACATGAAGTAAAAGTTGAATATTGTTTAGTAAATATTGTTTAGTCTTAGTTTATGCTTACTATAAAACCTTATTGTAAAGGTTTCCCAGAATGTCTTGACAAAAGGACTATATTTGACCTAAACATGTTTGTTGACAGACCACAATTTTCTTATTGTATCCGTCCATGCCCAAGCAAATGAGATATGTAGTTTAGTCTCAAATGGCTCTCGTTGTTTTCTTTCTGTGACGGCCCTTGAGATTGAATGGGATTTCAGCTGGCAGTTTAAATCACGGGGTTTGCCAAGAGACCCATTTCATTAATAAGTGAACCACAGCACCTGACATAATGGCGCTCAGAGTATCGGTTAAGGAACTGTTGTGCGTAATGTTGAGTCTCACAAAATCAACCAGAACAGTGAACTCACGTCACGTGCATGAGGTTTATACTAAAGATTTGAATGGATGTCACATCTGCTCTTCCCATGAAGATATTGTGCAGGTGATGAAGCAATCTGTGTTATAATCATTCTGGCACATTTTAATCACCATAAAAGTGATATATGTGCTTTTAACTGCAAGCATTCTGCAGACAATCAAGCGACGGGTTCAAAACTGAACTGAATGCAAATGAATAAAAAATTGATTGAAGATATTTCATTGGTTTCTTCTAGACACTGATGAGATTAAATAGAGAGCAAATGGAGACTGATATGAGATCTTGCTTCTTAGATTTGACTCTCTAGGAAACGTGAGAGATTTACAGATATTGTTTAATTTAGTGTTTTTTAACCTCATCACAAACAGTGTTTATCACTTTGTAAAACTTTATCAGAGTTATTCAAATGTTTTTGTGCTTTGAGCATTTGAGTTTGTTTGTTTGTTCTTCTGGTTAATGCCGGGAATGCAGTAACATTGTTAGATATTTTAATGTATCAGAGAGCTTGGAGCTACACAATAACAGAAAACTAAACCAATCAAAATGTGTAAATGCAACTGTTGTAAGAAACCGACCCAGTAAATTGGTAAAACATCTCTAAAGACACGTCCGTGAGATTGGCATTCTTGCTAGGCAAATAATTGCCAGATTCATGTTAGCACACATATTTCAGATTCATTAAGTTTCAGGAGTTTCTTTTAGCACTGCATCACAATAGACTTGTTTCTCACTTTTATTAAATCAATCTCTGGTTAGTTTGAAGACGTTACGTGTTGTGTAATACATTTCAGAAAATTCAAGCTTATGAACTGCAGATGTGAACCTATTAAAGTGAATACTGATAAAACACAAGCAAAATGTGGCTTGTAATGCGCTGTAAGCTGCTTTGAACAAAAGTTTCTGCCTAAAGAATTAATATAATATAATATATAAATTTTTATTTCTAGTAGTTTTAAGTACGTTATAGATGCTTTATTAAAAAAAAAAAAATGTTAAGATGTTTGTTCACAACTAGTGTTTGTTGGTATATCAAAATACATTTCCAAACGTTCTTCACAGTGAAAAAATATGTGGTTAAGTAAGTCATGGCAACATGTGTTTTCACATTACTTAAACTCATCAAAATAAGCAATTTGGTCTATTCAAAATTAAAAATGATAAGTTGAAATTAATAAAATGAAAAAATATAAGCACAGATGCACTTTTACAAGTGCCATTTGGTGCGGCTGATGTTTCGCTCCTTTATATATTGAAAATAGCAGTTTCATAGATATGATACTGTCAGGATCCTGTATGTAATTATGTGTGTTTAGTCTTGTTTCTAGTGCCAGGATCCTGACACCCTCATATAAGTGTTCTGTGTTTGTCTGGAGAGTCACGTGACCTATGTGTTATGTGTGGCACGTGCTCTCCTGTCTTTAGTCTTTACCTTACCCTCCTGTTTCCTAATTATGTATGATTAGTTTCCTCACCTGTTTGTTATTGTCCTTTAATTAGTTCCCCTATTTAATGCCATTGTGTCTCTTGGCTTGGTGGTGTATTTGTATGCGTATGCTGTACGTCATTGTCAGGAGTCTCTTTAGTTTTGTCATGTTTGCCTTTATTTCAGTCTTGCCTTGTTTACCCCCTCGAGGGAGTTTTTTGTTCTATAATAAAAGTCTTTTGAGTTGAGAGCTGTCTGCACTTGGGTTCATCCACCACCATCCCTGACAGATACAAGTAATTAACCATTAAATAACCACCATGCCATTATTCACTCAACCTCATGTTTCTCCAAAATGTTCATTTTTTTTAGATCAGGAAATAAAGGGCCCATGTATGATTTATGTCAGTAATGTTTAAGAATCAATGCAGGTTGATGTAAGTTTATGAATTGGGCTATGAATGCTATTTTATGGCTTCACTGAAAAGTAAATGATGTATTTACTTAAGCTATAACAAAATAACAGTTTTCATGCAAATTGTTAGTTTTCCTACAGTAAAATGTCTCACACAACTTTCATACCATGTTTTGGAGTTTTGGTCACCATTACTACAATTGATTTATATTTATTTATTTTAAATGTATTTATATATATTTAATTGTGTATATACTCACTCACTCACTCACTGAGTATAAATCTAGAGTGTTAAGGGATTGGAACTGTATGGTACAGTAAAAAATGTAAAAAAATATGTAAAAAAAATAATTTATATAATAATGAATGAAGTCCAAGTATGATTATAGTTATTTTCATTTCCATTATTTCCATTCAAACCTACTATTTTAAGTTTTGGCTTGTGAAAAGTTGACCAAGCTTATAAAATCTAGTTGAAATTGTTTTTCTTCATTTTTTAGTTTAAGTAAAAATATATGTTGATTTGACAAAAATGCTGCATATTTAGTACAGTGTATTTTTTTTTTTTCATTCTAATTCCTGCATTAAAATGTTAGATGCAAAATTCACATTTAACTCTTTCTCCGCCATTGATGAGATATCTCGTCAATTAAGAGAAAACGCTTCCCCGCCAATGACGAGATTTTCTGTCTTTCCGCAATACCACTATTATCCACCAGGTGGCACCCTTCCGCAACTTTTAAAACCCGGAAGTATTGCCCTATAGCAAGCGGCTGCATGTCCGTGTCTGTTTTAAAGATCGCTCTGAATGTGATCTCTATGAAAAGTCCGTCACAAAAATGGAATTATCTCTTCTTTTTGCTCAAAATGTGGTGTTTTTGCAGAAACCTACCCATATTCAAAAGCTGATTACAAAAGAACCACTGAAGGTAGGATGAAACGTTTTTTTTTTTTTTTTTTGAAAGCAGAGGGTCTGTTCTTTCATTTGGTTTATTGTATGTTTATATATTTAAAGAAGAACATTTTCTGGAAGGCATTAAAATTTGGTGAAAATCATGAAAAACTCTGGCGCTGGCTGGCAACTTTTTAAAAAACGCTGGGGGTGAAAGAGTTAACTAAGCAGAATTGAACAACATTATTCAAACTAATTAAATATGTACATGATATCATATGGACAACATTACACTATAAAAATATATATTAGTTAACATGAACTAATAATGAACTGCACTTATACAACATTTATTAATCTTTGTTAACTCTTTCACTGTAAGTCATTTATACATGGAAACTACGTAGTGTTGCTTTAAACAAAAGGCCCAGTTCTGTTTAAAAGCTGTACAGTTTTTTTTAAGATTGTGTTTAGAAATGCAAACAAACCCCCGTACACTGAAAAATAAATAGCATAAAGTTAACTTGGTTTTGCAAGTCAATTCAGTCTACTATTTTTTTTGACCTGTGACCTAGAGTTTTGACCTGTGATAGGTTGACATAACTTGTTAAATGATAAATTCTTTACTTTATTTTATTATCCACATAATTTTCAAGTTTCACGATCTTTGCGTTATGTGCGAATGTTTACAACTTGAAATTGATTTTTTTCAGCACATGCATTGTATTGAAGGATGCAGTCTTTCATAATCCTCTGGTCAGTGTCTATTCCTGGATATACCTTCAACAACAACCTCCTGTCAATGACAGTAAAAATATCAAAGAGAACGCTGTCCTTGAGAAATGATAAAAAACACATGTGCTATTTATTGTCTATAAGATCAAAGTTGCCTTAGTAAGAATGATCAAACAAAGCACATTTTGACTGTTTATTTTTTGGACGGCGGCTTAATTTTGTATGAAGTGGTGGTCCAATCTTCATTTAATGGAGTATTTATACTGGCATAATAATTTGCTGCTTCAAGGCTTGCATTACTCTGTAGTATTGGATAATGGAATTAGCTGTGGCTTTGATCAATATGAGTTGTATTCGAATCAGCCAAAGGGCACGGATCTTAAAAAAAGCCAATTTTTGTCCACATACAAGATATCGGAGTGCTTGTTAGATCTGCCCTGACAGATTCATCTGTTTTATTCCGATATGCAACTAAAAGTTCAATTTCTCCAGCACCAAAACAATATTTTATGAAAAAACTGTGGCTTCATCTTGCGTTCTTGTAACTTTTTTGTGCATGAAAGAACACTCATGTCATGATATTTGTCTGGAAGATGTCTTGGTGTTTTGATTATTCATGATGATATTTGATATCTAAGCTCAGTTTTTGTTGAGCTATTATGCTGTTATGCAAGTTTTTCTCTGATGCTGGCCTCTCTGAATGGCTACCCGTGGAATTTAGAGTAGAATATAAGGTCCTGCTAATGGTTTTTAAAGAACTACATGGTCTTTCCCCAGAATATATCTCTGCTCTGTTGAACTGCTATGACCTTGCTAGATTGTTGAGGTCATCCTCTGGTCTGAAATTAATGTCCCTAAACCCAGGCTGAAAACTAAAGGGGATCGTGCCTTCTCAGTGGCCTCTGGAACAACCTGCCACATACTTGAGCCTGCAACTCGCTGGAATGTTTTAAATCCTTTCTAAAAACTCCTCTATCTTGCTTACAATAGGCTTTATGCCCAGCTGCACTACTTCCTGAACTTCAGCCAGCTCCTTGTTTCCTGTCTGCCATTATTGGACAAACTGATTAATCCAGGTGTGTCTGATTATTGTTGTTGTGACTACTGAGGTCAGGCACACCTGGATTAATCAGTTTGTGACTACTGAGGTTTTGTCAGTTTGTCCAATAATGGCAGACAGGAAACAAGGAACTGGCTGAAGTTCAGGAAGTAGTGCAGCTGGGCATAAAGCCTATTGCACATAGTGGTGAATGTCTGACTTTTAAACCGTCTAATGAGGCAGCAAAAATGAATGCTTGAATATTTTGAGATCATTCACTTCATTCTTAAATTATGTGGTTTATATTATGTTTGAGTTTTTAGTTTACTCGCTTCATTCACGCGTGAAATTCTAGTTATCGAGACATTCACATGGAAATTCATGTCATGGGAGGGGCTTCTGCGACTCCGCTCACTTCCTGTAATCACGTCACTACTAGAGCAAGCTCCTGATTGGTTAACGCGGCACGTTTTTCTGCCAAAGTTAAAATTGTTCAACTTGCCCGTTTCCTGCGGCAACGCTCAATTCACACGGAATGCGGCATTTGCGCCACAGAATGTCTTTTCGGGTCTTTGCATTTAATTAACATGTAAATCACTCGCGCTTGCCGCCTCTACCACGTCTGCATAAGTGTGAGATGTTTTGTGTATTTTTTATTTTTGATGTGTTCGTTTTTGTTTGTTGGTGTAAGTTGAGAATGGAAAGCACTTTGGTCAATAAGTGTTGTTTTAAATGTGCTATACAAATAAATGTTGTTGTTATTGTTGTCTGTTTGTCTGTCTGTCTTTTCTTTATATCAGTTTCTCAGTCTGTTTGTCAATCCATCCATCCATTCATGTTTTCATTCTGTCTTTCTGTCTGTATGTCTGTATGTATATCTGTTTCTCAGGCTATTTGTCCATCTATCCATCCATCCATGTTGTCATTCTGTCTGTCTTTCTGTCTGTCTATCTGTCGGTCTATATATATGTTTCTCAGTCTATCCATCCATGCACCCATCCATCCATCCATCCATCAATCCATGTTGTCATTCTGTTGTCCTGTTTTTTTGTCTGTCCGTCTCTATATCTGTTTCTCAGTCAGTTTGTCCATCCATTCATCCATGTTGTCAGTATGTTGTTCTGTTTGTCTGTCTGTCTTTATATCTGTTTCTCAGTCTGTTTGTCTATCCATCAATCCATCCATGTTGTCATTCTGTCGTCCTGTTTGTTTGTTTGTTTGTCTGTCTGTCTATCTGTCCATCTATATATCTGTTTCTCAGTCTGTGTTTCCATCCATCCATCCATCCATCCATGTTGTCATTATGTCGTCCTGTTTGTCTGTCTGTCGGTCTATTTGTCCATCTATATATCTGTTTCTCGGTCTGTGTTTCCATCTATCCTACAGTTCCATCCATCCATCCATCCATGTTGTCATTATGTCGTCCTGTTTGTCTGTCTGTCGGTCTATTTGTCCATCTATATATCTGTTTCTCGGTCTGTGTTTCCATCTATCCTACAGTTCCATCCATCCATCCATCCATGTTGTCATTATGTCGTCCTGTTTGTCTGTCTGTCGGTCTATTTGTCCATCTATATATCTGTTTCTCGGTCTGTGTTTCCATCTATCCTACAGTTCCATCCATCCATCCATCCATGTTGTCATTATGTCATTCTGTTTGTTTGTCTCTCCGTCTTTATATCTGTTTCTCAGTCTTTTTGTCCATCCATCCATGTTGTCTGTCTGTCTGTCTGTCTGTCTGTCTGTCTGTCTGTCTGTCTGTCTGTCTGTCTGTCTGTCTATCTGTCCATCTATATATCTGTTTCTCAGTCTGTGTTTCCATCCATCCATCCATCCATCCATGTTGTCATTATGTCGTCCTGTTTGTCTGTCTGTCGGTCTATTTGTCCATCTATATATCTGTTTCTCGGTCTGTGTTTCCATCTATCCTACAGTTCCATCCATCCATCCATCCATGTTGTCATTATGTCATTCTGTTTGTTTGTCTCTCCGTCTTTATATCTGTTTCTCAGTCTTTTTGTCCATCCATCCATGTTGTCTGTCTGTCTGTCTGTCTGTCTGTCTGTCTGTCTGTCTGTCTGTCTGTCTGTCTGTCTGTCTGTCTGTCTGTCTGTCTGTCCGTCCGTCCGTCCGTCTCTATCTCTGTTTCTCAGTCTGTTTGCCCATACATTCATTGATTCCATCTGTCTGTCTGTCTCTTTTTTAGGATGTTTGTCCATCCACCCTTTCCCTCTCTCTCTTTTCCCCCATAATAATACAAACATTTTCCCTATAATTCATGTGACTCTTTTTGACCATTTTTCTTCTTTTGATGATTGAGGTTTTTATCTTTTTACTGATCTGACAAAAGTAGATATGATGTAGGAGACAGTGCCTCTGATTGGACAGTTTATATGTATCAGAAATGATTATGGAAAGGTTGAGGCACATTATGAAGAATATCATCTGTGCAGATGGAAAGTCATCCGTCACTGTTGAATAGTTTCTGTTTCTTTTCTTAGTGTGGAGTTAATTCGCTTGACACTGAATCTTTTTCTTTATACCAGAATTCTTTTATTCTAGATCAGTTTGTAATTTCTAGACAATGATTTGAAAACTCATGATTTTAATCACAAGAGCTCTTTAAAGAGAACCTTAATGCGTGCTCAGAGGCAAAACAACTTTTACATAATTTATGTTGTTTTTGATCAAAACCCTGTAAGAAGCCACAAAACTGCAGCGAATCAAAACATGAGATTTCACTGTGGGCGGAGCCTATCATGATTTAAAGGTCAAACCTGTAATTCAATTCAAACCGAAGATATAAATCAGATGAGAAACATGTGGCACTGAATAATAGTCCACACACAGCGCTGTTGTTGAGTCGTGTCTGTTGATGTGCACGTGTTGGACATTAAAAAAAGGAGAATAAATCATTCGTCCTGTTTGAATAACATAACTCCTTTACATATTTTATCATCCGACTGATGTTCGTTTCACGTCTCAATTGAAATTCTTCTCTCTCAAGCAAGAATGAAATTTCATATGCATCCAACAAATCAACATACGACTAAATTTGGGACCATATTTTATTCATCAGCAGGCAGTTAGCAAATGAAAGAAGTGACAGGGTTGAAAATGGAATGGGTGAGAGATTGTGTGCCTTGATTTTAAGCATCAGTTGTAATGTAGTGTCCTCTGGGCCTTGTGCATTATTCAAGCGAACATCTTTTTTCCCTCAATCGTGATGACATGGACACAGACAGCGGCAAGAAAACATTTAAAATACTTATTCATTTAGTGTGTGTTTGGGGCTCATTTTTATTCGTTGAATTTGCACATGCAGTTTTTTTACCAGGTAGACAACTGTCATTTGGCACCTTTATTTTTAGGAGTGCAGATGTTTTATATGTAAATGTCCATTACATTTACCAGAAAAAAAATAAAAAGTAACCGCACATCTCCCAACATAAGTGACATAATTTAATGTATCATTTATATGCATCACACAAAACCGTGTTTAATACTTAGGGTTTTTGTTCGTTCAAACCTCTCTTGGTTTAAGTTTTAGCTCTCAGATTTATTTCACAATAGATTTTAATCCATCAGATGTTATCATAGGGAAGAAAACACTGTCCAGTTCTTCTGTACTGTATCTAAGCTTACCTTAAAACCCTACCGACTGACTGTCAAATATCAAAGCAAAGCGCTGATCTGGCAATTTCAGCCTGCTGAGGGGTTAGATCGTCTCTTTACTTGTATTACTGTGTGAGGAAAGATATCAGAGCGATCGAGAGATTTCTGAAATAGCCTGTTGCTTTACAAACCTTGTAATCTTCTCTCTTTCTTTTTTTAGCCTTCATCCGTCTCTCCTTGGATCTCTGTTTTCACTCCTCTAGCATGCACTGTCACTGTAATCCTCTTTGTGACTTTATTGTAGTTTGAACTTTTGAAATAACCTGACAGTCTCTCATCAGATGCACACCGCCGTAATAAAACACAAGAATGTGAGGAGGAACAAACACTGATAGAGAGAAAAGAACAAAGGCAAAGCCAAACACACTGAGAAAGTTAGCAAAAAGAGCCAATATAGTAAAGGATTACATGGGTGAATGTCAATAAAAAACTCTTCTACACAAGTAGGGTAGACTGGGTACAGTTTTTTTTTTTTCACACAAAATAGATACTGAAAAGAAGTGAATTTCCACATGACATGCCACATGACATTTCATTAGCTTGTAGACTAAGATATTATCTATTAATATTACCCATAAGTAGTTTATATTTTCCACAATTAAAGTGATTTTTGTCTGAACTTTGTCTCAACTGTACCAACATGCCAACAATGTTACAAGCTAAACTCGGATTTGAAAAGTCTACTATCAAAAGTTAACGTTATTTCAAATATGCATGGGTCAAAATGATCAAATGTTTATGCATAAAATCATTAGATATATTATAATATAGCCTTTTATGTAAAGTTCATGTTCCACGAAGATATTTTGTAAAGTTCTTACAGTAAAAAAAATTTAAATGTGATTGGTGATTTACTCAATATTTAGATATATTTTTTTTTTGCACACTAGTTTCCCATATTTTATGCTAGCTTCATGCTAAATCCATAGACAGTAAAATAAATGGACACAGCGACCCCAATGGATTCAATGGAGACAAGGGAAGTCAATTAGAATCACGGACTTGGGGGTTGAACGTACTGCGTAGACTCAAACTGAACTTGATGACGTAGATGTGACGTTAGCAACCTGTCTGACAATTGTAACTGTGGGTTCACACCAGATGCGAGTTCAACAATTTGCACGAGTAGATTACATACAAAGTCAATGCAAAGACACCATCAGACGCGTCCTCGCGTGGGGCGATGCGAATGATGCGTAATGGGCGATGCGTTTGCCGTGAAAACGCGCGCTATTCACCTCAAACATGTCTTCTAGGCAAACTAGACGCGGTAGACGCGATTTTAAGGCCTTAAACGCGGCTGGTGTGAACCCACAGTAATAGCAGTGCCAAGAGAAATCTGAAACCATTTTAAAAGAAACTTCTGAGACTAATTTGATCATTTAATGAAACACAACATCAAATCTCCTGTGCAACCACTGAGCAATAACATTTCCCTTTATATACACTTGGCCAATATAGTTGGCTTCCTCATCTCATCAAAATATTTGTTTATTTCTTGACAGATCCGCTGAGATTCACTCTGCAGGCGGTACAACATGAGGTTAGAGATCAGACGAGAGGAGGTGAGTGAAAGGCAGGTGTTGACAATAGCTGTGGTTGCAGTATTTCATGCACCGACGACATTTAATTATCAGACTCTAATTACAGTGCTGCTTCGGGAAACACTGAACTCATCTAGATCACATTTTTTGGCCACTAAGCTCAGCGTGCTATTAGAAATCTACCTTTCTTTCCAACGCTGACCCCCTAAAAAAGCTCTTGCGGATAATTAGTGAACATGGAGATGGTTTGGTCTGAGGTTTGGTTTAATTAGCTCCCCTTTCTTCATCTCTGCATCTTGTTCGCCTCCTCTCTTCGCCATGCCAGCCAGGGAGCGAAATCTGCAGAGAGATGCCCGAAAAGGTCACTGATGAATCATGTGAAGTTCACATTGGCCTATTGTTCCTCCTGTCTGTGTGATCTTTGGTAGTTGTTTTGTTTTTTGGTAGTTTGTAGCATTCAGCTAAAATTGTGGTGGCATTTCATTACGACCCAGAGTGCTGCTTTTAAAGACCTCCAAAACATATGGATTCATTTGATGCAAATGTCAGCCATTTATTTGCTGTGAAATGGTGAGCTGGCAAAAGCAAAACAAATATTAGCAATGGAAAAATTTAAGAAGCGCTAAAAATAGATGATGACATTAAAAACAATGGAGGTTGTGTCCATCTCCAAGCAATCATTACACTGCTTTTTATCATTATCATGACAGCTATACATACATGTACAGAACCAACAAACCTACAGAAAAATAATTCAATTAATGTTGACTATTGATAACTTCTATAGAGTACTGCGATTTAGGCAGCTTTATCGTTTTTTACTGTTGGCATTTAAAAGAACATACTAGGGCCTTATCATACACCAAGCGCAATGCAGCACAAAGTGTGGCGCAAATGTTTTTTGCTAGTTTCAGCCTGGCACAGTTGTCATTTTCACAATCAGCATCACATTGTTTAATGCATTGGCACCCATTTGTGCACCCATGGTCTGAAAACGAGTTGTGTTCAGGTGCATTGCTATTTTGAGGCAACTAAAATAGACCATGCCATTGACCAACTTAAACCGGGTCTAAAGTCGCAATATTGTTTTTGTTTTCTAAAGAGTTATTAGTATGCGCCTATAAACGGAAAGACAACGCGCATTTGCTTTTTACACGCATGGATGTGCAGCAGCACACAAACATTTTTAAATATAAAAATGAAAGGATTAAAGTGTAAAAGATTATTATTGAGTCTCTTGGACATAAATGAGGACAGTTTACAGGAGAGCTGCTTCACCTGTAGTCTGGTAAGCAGATTTTTTTGCTTTTAAAAAATGCTAATATTGCCTTTATTTTTATAACCATTTTTATGTTATATTTAAAAAAAAAAACTCAGGGCGCTGTCCGGGTGCTGAAACTGCTCCACTTGTTTGTTAACTCTTTAACTCCTGTTTGTTACAAATAAAGTATCTTTACTTATGCAAAGATACCCTTTTTTTTGCATATTTGTAAATTATTCCTATAAAAAAGTTTTTGAGATTACAGTGATCATGCATCATACTTTATCAACAATTAAAACACTGCTTATTTTACTTATTACTGAAATAACAACCTTAAAGAGAACCAAAACTTTAATCACAAAAAAATAACCATTTCAATAAATAAAACCCAATGCAATTGTTTACATCAATCTTAAACTGGTGGTCTTCTTCCTCTGCTTACAGTTTTTCTGCTTACAACCCATATAAATAGGCCATCTCCCTTGGCACAAGTGCAAATGACTCTTAAAGGGGATGAGAGATAAAACTATAATTGGTTTATTTGCAAAATACTCCCACTACGCAAATAGAAACAACCCTTTAAGACTGTGCGCCAGGCACATCGGCCATTTTTCCCTTCGATTCGGACACACCCTTTTAAACCGTGCGCCATGCACTTAGATCGTTAAAATATGGCCCTTAATTTACATTGCCATTAAAATCGGTGTAAAAAATCAGAACAAAAACAAGCAAAATAATATTTAGCAAACATTCAGTAGACGACTTCACAGAAAACCCACTTGTTGCAGCCATGTGTTTCTCATGACATCATTTCAATGCTTTTACAACTTGATCTAACAGGGATTCATACATATTTGGCGAAGTGTCTTATTCGTCTGAATGTAAGTGAATTGTACAAAAGTGCATGGTTATTACAAAAAAGATAAACTAATAACACCCCCTCCCCAAACCCAACATCACGAGGGCAAAATGGAAATTGTACAAAAACATGAGTTTGGTACAAATTCAAAACCAGTGAATTTTAAAATATCAACTTAGCAAAATACAAAAATTTACGACAAGATTGTGTTGGTTTTTAATACTTTATATAGGATGGGTTGATAGTTTAAACACACCTGACACATCTCGGATTTGGCTTGCTGGGATGCAACATAAACTGAAAAAACTTCACTATTGCAATATTTGGCTGTTTGAGTGAGATAAACTATAACAAATATGAACAAATATGATTGAGTTTTTAAGAGGGATCAGGTGAGTCATCATTGGGACAAGCCGTACTTAAATATGATTTTTAAGGCATGTTCCTCGCCTGTTACATCTAAGAGAAGAAAATTATAATTCACCAGTCTCCAACTGTGCTGTGAAATCCCTCTCTTGGGAAGTATGGATAAAAGAAAATCGCTCCAAAGGTTTTAACTGGGAAGATGAGGGCTTGATCCAATCAGACGACAGTACAAGAGCAGATAAAAGTCTCCTTGAATTACTACAATCTAAAAGATGAAATCAAACTCGGTTGCTAGACTTCATTAAATAAAATGACTCTTATGTCCTTGTTTGATGGAGACAGAGCTCTTTTCCTGCTGTATGGACCATTTCTGAGGTCTGGATAATGAAGTCATCGTAAAGTTCACATCAGAACTAAGGTACGGTTTTGTAATTGAAAAATAGAGAGCACAGTACTTTTTTAGAGGGAACCTTCTGATATCATGAAGTAATTTTGTTATGGTTAAATCTGCCAATATATAACTTATTTAAAAAGTTTAACATGAATGCATTTACAAGGAAATACTGAATGGGAAATAAAAAATCATGTCATTATGAAATCATTTAGTCAGCAAGCTTACATGCATTACTTATTTTAAAGTTGCATAACATTGCTTGCCTTGTCATATATTTTAACATATAGGCCATCGTGAGTTTTTAGTTCACGTATGATTCAGTGCACAGCGTCCGTTTTCCTGCTTTCTGCTCGAGTGCTATTTGACAGCAAACTTGCACACCCATTTCATTTCAGAAAAATTCCTACAGTAAGCTATTTCTCATGATAAGCTTGTTTGCATCATAAGCAGGTTTTCGTCTTATGGTGTAAATTTAGCAGCTCGTAGGAAGTCCTCATTAATCGAGTTGTGTGTGGGAGATTCGCTTACGTGACGCGGTCGTTGATCGTGAGCTCATTTCTGAAAATCCAAATACAAACTCATTTGAGAAATTCGGCTCTTGGCATTATAATGAGGAGCCGTAATACGTAACATTCACTAGGGAAACTCTTGGGACCTCTTAGAAGATTTTAGGAAGAGTATAAATAAAGGGCTTAGATGCAAATGCAGCTAAGCGCCACATCCGAGATAAAGACGACTGAATGTTCTCCGCACATATTATGTGTAAACCTTTCCTTCAAATGTGCTTAATCCCGGCCTCGGGTCATTCAGAAAAAAACGCTTTGCTATCAGAAATGAAATATTGATGACATACAGTACTGTGGTCTCTATCACTTCCAAATATAATTGTATTGCTTTTCCTTGGCGTTAAAGATTTACAAAAAAATTAGCGGACACTTTAATCCAAAGTGATAAAAATTAGAAAACTACTGATTCATCTTAATGAGGCAGAAGGAAGGAGATAGAAAATAGTACACATTTTTTACATAATTGAATACCGTATAACATAATTCTGAAACTTCTAATCATAAGTATTAAAGTCTGGCATGCAACTCATCATGCACTGTATAAACCAACACTGTAGTTCAATGATGAGACTTTTTGCATGGCAACAACATGCAATTGAATTGTCTCTGTGTCCTAGCACTAGAAAATCAAGTGCATTTATTTTTGGAAGCACATCAGCTCAAATCAGTTCACACATGATCTTCACAAAATCCAGCCAGACCCCCGAGGACCAGCTGGGAACACGACAGCGGCTCTGTGAAATAATGCACATGAGTTTTCCCGAAGTTCCTACAGTGCCGGGAGATCACGGCACACTCGCACAACCTGCGGATGCCGTTTCATGTCATTGCATTTGCGAAGATGAAAAATGCATCTGTATCTGTTTCGGTTTGTATTTCAGAGTATTTTTGGTGGCATCTCCCTCCATTAAATGAGCAAGCACATGTTTATTTTTAAGCCTGTGTGTGCAATACATCGTCTGGGTGCCGCCTGCAACAGTTCTGCCTGCCAAAACAAGCAGTCATTGCTCAGTGCGAATTTCAAATAGCCTGGCTTGCATCCAAAAGTCATTCTCACACATTTCTTTCTCTATCACACACACACACACACTAACTTATGTTCTTTGACCAAAAAATCGCCCTCAAGCTATAAAAGTAATCAGGGGCGTCTTAAGATGGTCATTGGTTCCTGAGCTACAGCATAACAGATGGGCCGTCTAACCCCACCCCAAACATTTCGGAGTGCTATTATACACTGGTTATCAGCACGGCTGTGTTTGAGCCATTAAGAATGTACAATTAAATGCATATATACATGACTGATGTAAATATTGTACAGTATATGCATATTTAAGGGAAAATGTACAGGCAGCTGGTTGCTGTTGCAGTGAAGGGCACCCCTCCGCTTTCTTTTGTAACTTGGAGTGAAAGGTGAAGGACAATGTTATCGCTCAGAAAGAAACAAATGCCAGACTGTAAGAAATGCAACATAAAATAACTTGGTTTTGCTAGTCAATTTAATTTACAATTTTAAGCATTGACTTGTATATAACTTAAAAAGTTGAAATTGTTTAACTTCATTTGTTAAAATATATGTTCATTTGACAGTGTAACATCTAAAGCAATGTTATTGTGCTCTCATTCATAAATACTAGAGGTATTTCTTGTGTGAAGGATCAGTGACCATGATATTTAGAGCTTCATGTCAACACGCAGAACACAACGTGCCATAGGTGCCCATTCGCCCTTAATAACAGTCTATATATAAAGTAACTCCAAAGACCCCGAGGGTGTCAATGCAAGTTCTTGCCTCAGACAAAAATCATGCTTGGGTCAACACAAACCTGTGATCAGGGTGAAATACAGACACGAATGAGTTTATAAGGTCAGGAGAAACAGGCGCACAGCAGGACCTGTTAGATGCCTCCTCTATCATTTGGGGGTGAAGGTACCTGGCAGTCAGCTGGAACTAAGTATGATAGGCAGGCCATCATCATCATCTGCGGTATAAGGGCTTGTGCATAGTAGCCTACTTTAAAAACACACAGTAGTGTGGAAAAATCAGACACTGAGTGTATCTTCAGCTATAGCAGGATAATTGGGTCTCTGTTGTTTTGCCGAGTTAGATTATTTTTTGTCAAATAACTTTAAGCTTTGACACACTCTTAATTCCCATGTAGCACAACTTACAGTCAGTGTTGTGAACTATATAAAACCGAGTCGACAGCAATGGAAATAACTAGCAGATTGCTGTAGAAAGTCATTTGTACTTGTCCTGATGTTGCATAATATTGGAGCTAGACTGTTTTCATCATCATTTTGTGTTTGTCGCCGCTTTTTACTATTTATTGTTACTGCATTCTGAAAGGTTGCGGAGTGGTTATTGCTTGTTTACATTTTGGAGACCGCTTTATCCAAAACAACTTACAGTGCATTCAAAATACACTGTACATGTGTTTTAAGCAGTATACTGTAGTGCAAGGCCAGCTAGTGAGAGCTTTGCAGTTAAGTAAACTTCATTCACCAAAATCAGGAGGTGCTCTAGCGACAGATGATTGAAGTCATGTAGCACCCTTGTGTCCAAGTCCCATTCTGGATGCAAGTAGGACAGGTTACATTGGTGCCATGACCTGGAAAAGGAAGTGAGGATTGGGGGGTGAGTGTAAGTGAAAGCTTTGCAGTAAAGTAACCCTCAAGAGGTACTCTAACCAAAGATACTAGAGGTCATGGCCTTTAGCCTCCTTGTTAGAGCGCCTGACTCCCATTCCAGACCAGAACATTTTGAGTCCAGAGTTTAACGAAAGACAATAGAGTTCCTTTATCCTCCTTGTTAGAGCATCATACTCCCAGTCCAGATCGGAACGGTTTGAGTCCCGCTCAAGACAGGTGGAAGTAGGACCGGTTACATTGGTGCCATGACCCAGAAATGGGAGTGAGATAGTGAAAGCTTTGCAGTAATGTAAACCTCAGAAGGGCTCTAATAAAAGACAATAGAGGTCATGATCTTTAGCCTCCTTGTAAGAGCGCCTGACTCCCATTCCAGACTGGAATGGTTTGAGTCCTTTTAAGGACAGGGGGGAGTAGGACCGGTTACATTGGTGCCATGACCCAGATATGGGAGTGAGGTTTAAAAGGATGAGTGTAACGGAGGCAAGCTAGTGAAAACTTTGCAGTAAATTAAACCTCAAGAGGTGCTCTAACAACAGACACTAGAGGTCATGGCCTTCGGCATCCTTGTTAGAATGCCGACTCCTATTCTGGACCAGTTCAAGTCCTACTCAGGATGGGGGCGAGAAGAACTGGTTACATTGGTGCCGTGACCCGGATATGGGAGTGATGTTTGGGGGGTGAGTGTAAATGAGGCCAAGTTAGTGGGAGCTTGCATTAAAATAAACCTCAAGAGGTGCCTTTAACGGAAGATACTAGAGGTCAAAAACACTAGAGGTCCTTTAACCTTTTTGTTAGAGCGTCATACTCCCAAGCCACACCGGAATTGTTTGAGTCCAGCTCAAGACAGGTGGAAGTAGGACTGGTTAAACTGGTGCCATGATTCAGACATGGGAGTGAGGTTTAGGGGGGTGAGTGGAACTGAGGCCAGCTAGTGGGAGCTTTGCAGTAAAGTAATCCTCAAGGGGTGCTCAAGCGACAGATGCTAGAAGTCATGGTCTTTAGCCTCCTTGTTAGAGCGCTGTGACTCCTATTCCGGACCGGTTTGAGTTCCACTCTGGTTGTATGCGAGTAGGACCGGTTACATTGGTGCAGTGACCCAGAAATGGGAGTGAGGTTAAGGGGGGTGCATGTAATGGAGGCCAGCTAGTGAGAGCTTTGCAGTAAAGTACACCTCAAGAGGTGCTCTAACAAAAGACATTAGAGGTTATGGCCTTTATCCTCTTTGTTAGAGCATCCGACTCCCATTCCAGACTGGAACGGTTTGAGTCCAGCTCAAGACAGGTGGGAGTAGGACTGGTTAAATTGATGCCATGACATGGACATAGGAGTGAGGTTTAGGGGGGTGAGTGGAACGGAGGCCAGCAAGTGGGAGCTTTGCAGTAAAGTAATCCTCAAGAGGTGCTCTAGCAAAAGACATTAGAGGTTATGGCCTTTATCCTCCTTGTTAGAGCGTCCGACTCCCATTCCAGACTGGAATGGTTTGAGTTCCACTCTTATCTTGTCTTGGAATACAACCTTGTTATTCAGCTTCGATTTGATAAACACAATGTTGTTGGAGCTCCAGAACTCTAAAGGTTTGTTTTCAAATTAGGGTTAGGGTTAAGTTCAGCTGGATGTGCCTCAATCCGTCAATGCAGATATTAGCACTGCCCTAATTGAGCTTGTTGCTGTTTTTTATTTATATTTAAACACATTTAATAATTCAGTGCATTAATGATGTAAAACAAAACTAAATTCATTATTGATATTTTGTCCATTTTAAGATGACGCACATTCATTGAAAAACTAAATTATTTAATATGATTAAATGCTTATTATTTCAAAGTTTTTAGTTTAGTTTGTTTAAAATCTTCTTATGCAGTGCTGTAATATTAACATGGATGTTTGAGATGTTTTAAAACTAAAAGTTGTTAACTGGTGGTATTTTGTCTATTTGTAAGATGATAGATTTGTAGGATTTGTGTGTTTGGAAGTAAAATATTTTCTGTTTAATTTTACTATAATATCGCCAAAAGGAAATGCAAAAATATTAAGTATGCAAATAAATATTCCAAAAATGTATATAATCTTCTATTGATCAGTAAAAACTGATTGTTTTTATCTTTCCTATGGGTTGATTTAGATACAAGGATTTGATTTAGTTGATTATCATCAAGCTATCATTATTAATAATAATATTCACTTTGTATCATTTACTTGATCTTGGCTCTATCTAACAGGATTTTTCCTCAGGTCACAGTAAATGAATGACAGCATGGATGGTGTAATGATGCCCTCTGGAGAAACGCCCCTGCTAGCTATATAGTGGACCGGTGTGATAAATATTAGGCTTCCAGCTGTGACTGTGGAGACATCTTACATGTGAGTGCGTTTTCAAGTCTAACAGACCTAAAGTTACTTCATGCCAGGGGCAGTTCTGGGGTCAGTGGATATTTGGCACAGCCATCTATAAATGTGTCTGAGAACATCAATTGAAGTCAAATTGAAATATGATACATTGTAAAAAATCTGTTAGAAGCATATATTTGAGATAAAATTCATAAAAAATATTTCTAAACACAAAATTCCTTCCAATGTCTTTCTACACATTTAATAGTATTTTGTAAAATGGGAAAATAAGCATGTGATTGTTTCCAACACTCTAAAATGTCTGGGTTATTTGTAACCCATAATGGGTAAATACTGGACAGAACATATGTTGAGTTAAAAATTACCCCATGTTGGGTTGTTGTTATTCAAGCAGTTCGGTTAAAACAACCCAGCATTGTGTCAATTTTAACCCAGCAGTGCGTTCTGTCCAATATTTACCCAACATTGCTTAAAAAACCCACACATTTTTATGTTGAATATAGGAAGTCAAACCAGCCATGGCACAGGTTAACAAACCATTTGTGAATTTATGTGAACACAGATGTGATAAAGATTTTAAGGAAAACCAACTTTATAGTACTTTATGATTATGGTTTTAATTTTTTATTTTTTATTTTGTTGCTCGGCAGTAAATCAACACACTGCATCAACATAACATAAACTCAATATGGGTCATTTGTCTGTAAATATGATAGGAGTGGATGGACCCTGATGTGTCATCTGTGAAGGGCAATGACAAGATGAGAAATCTGCTGCTTATTTTCCATATATTTTCAGAGTAATAGAGGAATAGTTGATATGGTATTTGTCAATTGTGCATTTTATTTAAAGGGGCCATGTCACAAGACTTTTTTAAGATGTCAAATAAATCTTTGGTGTTACATTTGTGAAGTTTTAGCTCAAAATACCATATAAATAATTTATTATAACATGTTAATATTGCCACTTTGTAGGTATGAGCAAAAATGTGCCATTTTGGGTTGGCCTTTAAAATGCAAATGAGCTGATGAAGTGCAAACACTGATCACAATGATGGTGGTTTGTTGAAATTGAAACTCGATTGTGCTGTAAATTATTTTTCTCTCTCTCTTTCTTTGTGCACTAAATGTCAGTGCTGTGGTTGGAAAATGCAGATTAAGGACTGGTATTATTATAATAAGAGCTCCTTATGACATCATAAGGAGAGCAACATTTTAACAACCTATTTCTTCATGTGCTTGTAGAGAATGGTTTACAAAAAAAGTTATTGGGTTGATCTTTTTCACATTTTCTAGGTTGATAAAAGCACTGGGGACCCAATTATAGCACTCAGTTATAAGTCTGATTTTCATGCCATGGCCCCTTTAACACAAATATTTTCTTAGTTATCAACCAAGTTGTACCATACAGAAATGGTAACAGATGACACACTTGTGGCAAACATACCATGGCACTGAATTAGTATAAATTAAACAAAGTGTACATGTTTTTCTTATCTGCACATCACTATTATTGGTATTATTGTTATTATTATTATTATAAAAAAATCAGCTATTTACATTGTGTTCCAAACATTTATTAACAATGTACATGTCAAAATAAATGACAGCGAAAAGTTTTCCCATCTTAGACTTCATCCCTGTGTAAATCATAAAGTTTTTTTCTGACAGAAACAAACCGGTTCTGTCTGGAGTTACTGATGTATCAGCCCTGTGATGACAGAGACCAGCAGACAGATAAATCACATGACACAGTCGCAGTTTTAAATGACAAACTGTCTGATCCTGATGTGCACTTTTGGTCACTTTAATACTCAGCATCACCGCAATGCAGACAAAACTTTTAAATGTACTTAAATGTGCTGTGGTATAGTGATGCTTATCATGTCTTGCAAGCTAGGAATAATAATCATCTAAGGCTAAAGTTAGTAATACTAAATATTTAAAACTAAAGCGTGATGGTCCGTGTGTTTTATTTCTATCGTCTTCCCAACGTCGCCTTTGCTACCTCAAACGTATTTCAGCAACGGGAGGTTATAAATCTTTACACAGTAAATTGTTGTCTTTAGTAGCATACTTTATATTCATTGCTGTGTCATAATGGTAGAGGTACACATACATTTTTTATCTTCTGTTATTTGCTTCCATATTTTTTCTCCCAGAGAGCATTGTGTTTAAAGAGAAGAGTTTTTGGCACCGTAACAGGCGCCCATCTTGAGCAGTTACGCCTGACTGCAGCCCTGCTGGAAAAATCGAAGGGGCTTTTTCTGTTTTCTTTTTCTGCCAGCGGATCAAGCAGGTGTGTGTGCGCTATTTAATTATTTTTCTCAATGTCCGTCTGTGTCGTTGTGCTCGTGTGTGCGCTTTTATTGTTTGTGCTCATATTCATCAGCATCATTGTTTGTGTGGGTATTTTCTAGCCCTGGTTCTCATTAGCTGACTGTGGCAGGAGATTGTGATGCCGCTCCCATCACCCCTGGTGTTCACGGGGTCACGGTGGGCAGTCAGTGCCCTTGTTTGCATTGGAGAATGAGCGGTCAAAACTCTCCGTAGGCCAGGAGCGCTGCGTTAGGACTGTCGCATTACTGCAGCAGGTTTTGTCACTCCCTGATATTTTAACGGCAGCAGTGAAAGCATTATAATGAGCTCATCTCTTTTTTTAGTGGCATTTTAATGAGGAGTCATTTCATCGCTGATGTCTTTGACTCAGGTGGTCATTTTAAACAAAGGTAGAAGCGGATTTAAATAACCAACCCCCCTTTATAATGACAAGTTATTACAAATGAATCCATCATACAGTGTCTATTTGCCTATTCAACGTCCATTTTTCCATACATACATGTTGTCTGTCTGTCTGTTTGTTCTTCAGTCTATTTTTTCCATCCATCCATCCATCCATCCATCCATCCATCCACCATCCATCCATTAATTCTGTCTGTCTGTTTGTCTGTCTCTATCTGTTGTACGGTCTGTTTGTTCATCCATCCATACATACATGTTGTCTGTCTGTCTCTGTATGTTCTTCAGTCTTTTTGTCCATCCATCCATCCATCCAATAATTATGTCTGTCTGTCTGAAACTGTTTGATTTTCAATCTGTTTGTTCATCCATCCATTCATCCATCCAATGTTGTCTGTCTGTCTGTCCATCTCTCTCTGTCTGTTTGACTGTCTGTCTGTCTGTATAACTGTCTGTCTGTATAACTGTCTGTCTGTATGTCTAACTGTCTGTCTGTCCGTCTGTCTGTATGTTTGTTCAATTCAATTCAATTTTATTTATATAGCGCTTTTCACAATTGTTAATTGTTGCAAAGCAGCTTTACATGAGTAGATGTAGAGGAGAACATTGAAAATCAATACATAGTATAAGAAGTAGAATATAGCGGCTAAGGATAAAAAACCGTGTAAGCGAGCATATTAATAATGTAACGTGTACAGTAAAGTGCTAAGTTAAGCCAAAGTTGGCTGACTCTCCCTGGGACTAAAAAAACCCCTAGGAGAAAACCCAATGGGAAAAAATCCTAAAAGGACAAAAAACCCTAGGGAGAGATTAATATTTATATTTATAATATATAGACACGGTAGGGATAGGAAGCGTGTAAGCGGATTAAACTGGTTCAGCCGGTGGCCGTTGGTCGCGCATCGGTTGGGCGTCACGTTGAAGGACAGCCAGTTGATTAGTGGTGCGATGACCTTCACAGCAACAGGAACTGGGTCTGTTTGTCTCATTGTCCTCAGAGTCGAGGACGAGACAGGGAGACAAAAACAGAATTCTATTAGCGTAGGGGCCGTTCGCATGTAATGCAAGTGTCATACATTATAGTGGTTTAATTCAGCTCGGTTCCAGACAGGCTAACTATTGCGGCAAGAGTAAATTACCCGTATGAGGTATGTGAGTGCTTTGTTCTAGACAAAATAACTACTGCGGGAAAAGTACATTTACTGGACATTCTATGTGAATGCTTTGTTAAAGAAGAATGTCTTAAGTTTAGATTTAAATTGATCGACTGTGTCTGATACTCGAACATTATTTGGTATATCATTCCAGAGCTTAGGGGCTAAGTAGGAAAAGGATCTACCACCTTTAGACACTTTTGATATTCTAGGGATAATTAAGTAACCCGAATTTTGTGATCGCAGTTTACGTGGTGGATTGTATTCTGATAGTAGTTCTTTTATATACGAGGGCGCTAGGCCATTTAAGGCTTTGTAGGTGATTAGTAATATTTTAAATTGTATGCGATATTTAACTGGTAGCCAGTGTAAAGATGCCAGAATTGGACTAATGTGGTCATACTTTTTAGATCGAGTAAGCACTCTTGCGGCGGCGTTTTGAACCAGCTGTAGCTTGTTTACCTGATTTGCATGGCATCCCCCGAGTAACGAGTTACAATAGTCTAATCTAGAGGTCATAAAAGCATGGATAAGCTTTTCTGCATCTGATGCAGACAGCATATGGCGTAATTTTGAGATATTTCTAAGATGGAAAAATGCTGTGCGGCAGACGTTGGAGATATGACTATCGAAAGATAGATTGCTGTCAAACATTACGCCTAAATTCTTAACCGTGGAAGATGGCACCACCGTGCAGCCATCTATGGGCAACTTGTAATCTGACATATTATGTTTGGAGCGATTTGGTTCAATAATAAGTATCTCTGTCTTATTGGAGTTTAGCATAAGAAAGTTATGTGCCATCCAGTCCCTAATATCACTAATGCAGTCTGTTAGCTTAGCAAACTGGTGGGTTTCGCTAGGATGTGACGAGATGTAAAGCTGGGTATCATCCGCATAGCAGTGAAAACTTATGTTATGTTTCCTGATAATGTCTCCTAGAGGTAACATATATAACGAGAATAGGATAGGGCCTAGAACTGATCCCTGAGGTACGCCGTATGTAACGGGGGAGTGATGTGACTCTTCCTCATTTACATAAACAAAGTGATATCGATTGGTTAGATACGATCTAAACCAGGCTAACGCCTGTTTTTTAATGAGCGGTCTAATAACTGCTAGTTTGAAAGCTGTTGGAACGTATCCTAATTCTAGCGATGAGTTAAAGATATTTAGTACCGAGTCGGACACTACATGAAATACCTCTTTTAGTAATTTTGTGGGAATGGGGTCTAATATACAGGACGATGATTTAGATGACGTTACTAATTTAGAGAGCTCTTCTATTGTAGTAGGTTTAAATGACTCAAGATGTTCGTATGATAATCTAGTG
This sequence comes from Paramisgurnus dabryanus, assembly GCF_030506205.2. Taxonomy (NCBI): domain Eukaryota; kingdom Metazoa; phylum Chordata; class Actinopteri; order Cypriniformes; family Cobitidae; genus Paramisgurnus; species Paramisgurnus dabryanus. The sequence continues at coordinate 34,560,942 of NC_133345.1, read as the reverse complement.
GTAAATGTACTATTGGGTTGAGTGGTGGCTGCTTGCGTAGTTTCTATGTTTTCCCTAATAGAAATTATTTTGTTAGTAAAGAAGTTCATGAAGTCGTTACTATTGTGTTGGAATTTACTATTGGTTTCTGTTTGTTCTTTGTTTCTAGTCAGTTTCGCAACTGTGCTAAAGAGGAAACGAGGGTTGTTATGATTTTCTTTAATAAGCGTACTGTGATAGGTAGATCTGGCGGTTTTAATAGCCTGTCTGTAGTGTTGAACACTCTCTTTCCATGCTGAACGCCATACTTCTAACTTTGTGTTTCGGTAGTTTCTTTCCATTTTTCTAGCTACTTTTTTAAGGGCTGCAGTATGATGGTCATACCATGGAGCTGGCGTTTTTCCTTTGATTCTCTTTTTTCGTATGGGAGCAACGGCATCCATCGTGCTAGAGCAAACGTTGTTCAGGTTTTCTATTATAATATCCAGATCTTCACGGTTATCTGCTACATGTTTCATTTGAGACAGGTCTGGAAGAGTGCTAATAAAGCTATCTTTAGTGGTGGAAATTATTGTTCTGGCTAATCTGTAGCATGTTGTAGACTGAGCGGTCCTATCTAGAAGTATTGTGTATGACACAAGGCAATGGTCTGAAACGGCATCGCTCTGGGGTGATATTTCGATGACTTTAATATTGAGTCCGAGTGACAGAATTAAGTCTAATGTGTGCTTACGAGTATGCGTGGGTCCAGACACGTTTTGTTTAATACCGAGAGAATTTAGAACATCCATAAACGCACGTCCTAATGCATCTTTTGAGTTATCCACATGGATGTTAAAATCACCAACGATAAGAGCTTTGTCTACAGTGACTGTAAGCTCAGATAGGAAGTCTGCTATTTCTTTAAGAAAATCTGTGTGGTGGCCCGGAGGCCTATATATGGTAGCTAAAATGAACGAAAGCTGTTTGTTGTTACGATCAGTTATTTCCATGTTTAACAGTATTATTTCAAACGAATTAAATTTTAGTTCTGATTTATGGTTTACTTTGAACATTTTGTTGTATATTGTAGCTACACCACCCCCTCTCCCTTTTAGGCGAGGAACGTGTTTATAATAATAGTCTTGTGGGGTGGATTCGTTTAAACTGATGTAATCGTCTGCTTTAAGCCAGGTCTCTGTTAAACAGAGTGCATCTAAGTTTTGGTCAGTAATTATTTCATTGATAATAGGTTCTTTATTGGTAAGCGATCTAATGTTAAGAAGGCCGAATTTTAACATTTGAGTTTCATCTTTTAGTGTATTGTGTTCTAATTTTATGTTAATAAGATTTGTACGAGACGAGGTAGACGGTGCTCTGTATTTATTTGTTCGAGGAACAGACACAGTCGAGATGTGTTGGTACTCTGGTAAAAAAGGCTCTATGTGCTGGGATATATGTGATCTTGACATGTCAAGGCAGCTAACAGACTGATGGGTAGGCCGATCTGTCTGTTTCCTGACCTGGGCCCTGGATAGTCAGACTATTTCTGTCTTGTATTTCTGTCTGTCTGTTTGTATTACTTTATGTCTGTCTGTTTGACTTTCTGTCCTTCTGTCTGTATGTCTGTCTGTATGTTTGTATGTATGTATGTCTGTCTGTCTGTCTGTCTGTCTGACTGTCTATATCTATGTTCTTCAGTCTTTTGTCCATCCATCCATTCATCCATCCAATGTTGTCTATCTGTCTGTCTGTCTGTCTGTCTGTCTATCTCTATGTTCTTCAGTCTTTTGTCCATCCATCCATTCATCCATCCAATGTTGTCTGTCTGTCTGTTTGACTGTTTGTCTGTCTGTCTGTCTGTCTGTCTGTCTGTCTCTATGTTCTTCAGTCTTTTGTCCATCCATCCATTCATCCATCCAATGTTGTCTGTCTGTCTGTCCGTCTCTCTGTCCGTCTCTCTGTCTGTCTGTCTGTCTGTCTGTCTGTATGAATGTCTGTCTGACTGTCTGACTGTATAACTGTCTGTCTGTCTGTCTGTCTGTCTGTCTGTCTGTCTGTCTAACTGTCTGTCTGACTGTCTGTCTGTCTAACTGTCTGTCTGTCTGTATGTATGTCTGTATCTATGTCTGTCTGTCTGTCTGTTTAACTGTCTGTCTCTCTGTCTGTCTGTCTGACTGTCTATCTCTATGTTCTTCAGTCTTTTGTCCATCCATCCATCCATCCATTAATTCTGTCTGTCTGTCTGAAACTGTTTGATCTTCAATCTGTTTGTTTATCCATTCATCCATCCAATGTTGTCTGTCTCTCCGTCTGTCTCTCTGTCTGTTTGCCTGTCAATCCATCCATTGTACCATCCATAGAGGTTGGTTGTCTGTCTGTCTGACTGTCTGTCTGTTTCTTTCTGTTCTTTAGTATTTTTGTCCATCCATCCATCCAGAGATTCTGTCTGTCTGTCTGAAACTGTCTGATCTTTCATCTGTTTGTCCATCCATCCATCCATCTATCTAGATCTGTCTGTCTGTCTGTCTGTCTGTATTTCGGTCTTTCGTCTCTCTATCTGTTTCTGAGTCTGTTCACATCTATTCTGTCGTTCTCTCTCTCGTTCTCTCTCTCGTTCTCTCTCTCGTTCTCTCTCTCTCTCTCTCTCTCTCTCTCTCTCTCTCTCTCTCTCTCTCTCTCTCTCTCTCTCTCTCTCTCTCTCTCTCTCCCTCTCCCCCCATCTATAGTGTCCGTCTGTTTGTCTGTCATACTGGTTGTTATGCTAGTTAGCAACTTGGCATTTCACATATATTTTAAATGTAAGGCAATCTTTATTTGTGGCACTATGATTGTAAAGCAATTATTTTATTCTTGGCTATCCTTACTTTGAATTAAATACATAATGTTTTTGTTAGCAGCCTTGATCATCCACTTGCATCCACTTAAGCTGCCACATATATTCATGGATGCTTTAAACCCAGATAGCAGTCAGTTCTGGCCCGATTCTGGCTTTTTTCCGCCAGTGTCGGCTGAAAGCCGGACAGATTTTTAGTGTATGCGCCAGAACTGGCCCAGATGAGGAAATAGTATACCAGTAGTAAACACAATTTATAGCTGTTGGCCCGAGTGTAAGCATACTCAGCTGAAGTCCGGGTCTACTAAAGTAGTGTCTCAGTGTAATCGGGCCGAATCTGGCATTGTGTAGTCGGACCGACTACATTGCATTGTGCCTGGACCGATTATGGTTTGATATGATACTGCCAAGATGTGTATGATGTCAGAAATTCAGTATGTGGCCCGATGCCAGTGCAACTGACACATGCCGGTTGTAACGCTGTTTGGTGGCAATTTAAAAATGTTTATGCTTCAGACGGACAGTATACAGTACACGGCCCGATTCCGTGATGTGGCAATCAGCCCTCTAGCTGTTGAACGGCAACATCACGACTGCTGTTATGATTTGAATCAAGCAGAGCACAAAGCTGAGCTCCCGTTCGACACAGACACCATCATCAATAACTGGTAAGTCACTGATTTAGTTTTTATATGTTAAAAATGCATGATAACAATGAAAAGGAATTGTTTGCTACATATTCAAAACCGTGAATTTTCCTGCACATTTAGCCAGCTGTCACGTTAGCTTAAATATTGTTGTTAGTAAGCTGAATCCATTTAGAAAGATGTAAATAACCAGTTGTCGTCCTTGTGCAGGTTAACAGGTTTTTAATAATCAAGCAGAGAATTCAGACACACGTTCATGTCTTCATAAAAAGGAGCAGTACACACAACCTTATTTGAGCTAAAGTAGTTAAGAAGTTAAAGAGCACCCTGCTGAAAAATCCAGCATCAAACCAGCATGGGAATTATGCTGGTCTTTACTGGTGGTCACCAGCATAACAGCACCAAAACACAACATATGCTGTGGCTTGCTGGTATGACCAGCATGGGATGCTGGTGCTAATGCTGGTTTGGTGATGGTGCTGGTTTGAGGCTGTTTTAGCTGGTGTTCACTAGCAAACCAGCACCAAAACACAACATATGCTGGTCTTGCTCGTATGCTGTTTTTTTCAGCAGGGCACATATTTTCAGATTCAAGAATTTACACACCCTTTGATGTGTAAGTGTTAGAGACATGTGAACGATGTGCAAATGTACAAAACCCTACACTGTAAAAAATTATCTGTAATTATGCAGCTGGTTGCCAGTAACTTACTGTAGAAGTTAAAGACTGAAAATGTTTCATGTTCATTTAACTTGAACAAACTGTTGTCAGTAAATAACATAAATGTAAAATCTACAGTAAGTTAATGGCAGCTAGTTGCCAGTTATACCCAGTAATACTGTAATTTCTACAGAAATTTTTTACAGTGTAAGTAAACAATGACACCAGTTATCTTCTTCAACTTAAATCTCTTTTCTTGGACTTCAACAAACACACAACAGTTTACTTCTATGGATTGCACACAACTTTTCTTAAATTAGCACACAAAAAAATAGCATGCATCACCTCTTTGATATAAGCAATCAACTACTGTATGACCTGTGTGTATGAAACTATGACCAACTATTAAGACTATAAATCTGTTTCAGGTTAACTGGTTGGGGCTTATTGGCGGGACAGATGTACGAGACTGCACATGGCATTGAAGAGGGCGACTGACAAATCCCTGGCTTAAAACCTCAACTGGATGGAAAAGACTTTATTTGCCACCCTCCAACTCAGAGAGGTAGTGATTGGTAAATATATCTGTTAATTATTTGTTAATAAAAATTAGACATTTCTTTTTAATATGCTCATTAAATGTTAAAGATTTCACAATGACAATATGGATTAATTATTTTAAAGATGCAGTTCGGAGAAGGTCCCTTACAGTTGTGGAGGTGACAATGAAGAGGTGGCTCGATCGAGAGGGTGGGTGCAAGAGACAACTTTAGCCAAAGAAAAGCAGTTTGTGTTAGCGCCTGTGTTTGTGTCTGCAAAGGAGAATGTTTTGTTCTGTAAAAAGAGTGGTGGTGTTTTGGTTAAATGTGTTTAACTTGTTTTAATTACTTGGTTTGTGTGTGAGAGGTGTGTGTGCGGGTGGGTTGGTATATGTGGTTTATGGGGAATAGTGTATAATGACATGTTTAATATGCTATAAACGTGCTTTAAAGGGACACAATACTAAGTGATACTTTTTCATAGATTAAAGACTTCCAACGGATTTTTGTTATGGTTGGGCTTAGGGAATGGGGTAAGTTAAGGCAATAGAATATACAGTTTGTACAGTATAAAATGCATTGTGTCTATGAAATTGTCCCGGTAAACCACATATGCCAACGTGAGTGTGTGGTGTGTGTGAGAGAGAGAATTTTTTTCTTTAAATGTTAATTAATTTGTTTTACATGTTGTCTCGCTGTAATTGCTTAAGGGGATAGTTCACCCCAAAATTGCAATTTTATCATAAATCACTTCCCCTCTGTCGTTCTAAACCAACAAGTGCTTAGATTGTCTTTAGAACACGTTTTTAGATATTTTTGATGAAAACTGGGAGGCTTCTGTCCGTCCCATTGATTTCAGTTAGTTTTACAATCCGTTTCACAGAAAAGAATGAAAGACATTGCCAAAAAGTTCAGTGTTCCATCAGTATTTCAATGATAATTTTTTTCAACAGTTTGTTCTTCTCCTTGGTCGTTCAAAGCCTGTTAACGACCAGACTACGGCGCATCATGCTGACGTCACCTGCTGCTGACGTCACCTGCTGACGTAGTTGCCAGCGTACAGACAGAATAGGCTGCCAAGTAATTTGTACATTTATTTGGGCTGTTTAAGTGTTGTTACAATGTTTGCATTATGCTTTAAAAAAAGAGCGTAGAAAAAAAACATTGGTAACCAAATCAGCAAGTGACATGAGCTGCAGGTGATGTCAGCAGCATCGCCGTAGTCTGGTCTTGAATACACTTTCAACAACTAAGGAGGAGAACAAATTGTTGAAATCGTTCGTTTTATTTTCTTTGTGCACAAAGTGTTCTTGTCACTTCATAATATTATTATTAAACTACTAATGGAACATGGACCTTTTTGGCGATGTCTTTCATTCTTTTCTGGGAAACGGATTGTGAGACTAACTTAAGTCAATGGGACAGACAAAAGCCTCCCGGTTTTCATAAAAAAATTCTAAAAATGTATTCTGAAGACAATCAGAGCACTTGGTTGTTTAGAACGACACAGGGGTAAGTGGTTTATGAGAAAATTATAATTTTAAGGGTGAACTATCCCTTTAAAATTGTTTATAAAGTGGGTTATGTGCTTGTAAAATGTGTTGTGTAAGAGATATATGTCTGTTTGTATGTGTTGGGTTTTTGTAAAGTGTACTGAATTTGTTAAGAATTAATATGTTCAAAATTACAATGTATTTGGTTGATTGTTGGTATGTTAAAACATGTTCATATTTATGTATTTGTTAACTGTTAATTCACATTAATGTGATGTGTGTATTTTTTTAATAAAAGGCTCTTAATCTTCTTAAATGGGTGTATTTTTCTTGAAAAATAAAAAATATACAATATTTACCAGTTTCTGGGCCACATCTGGCCCAGGGACCATGCAGATGTTGTCGGCCATATAAAACAAAGGGTCTGGGCCAGACCTGGGCCAAATAAGCAATTTAAGTCACTTTACAGTGTGCTAGCCAGACCTGGGCCAAATAAGCAATTTAAGTCACTTTACAGTGTGCTAGCCAGACCTAGGCCAAATAAACAATTTAGGTCACTTTACAGTGTGCTGGCCAAATCTGGGCCAAGTCAGTACGTAAGATCTATTTTACTGGGTGTGGGCCACAACTGGCCCAGATTTAATAGTTTGATCCAATTTTTAGTGTGTGGACCAGTTCTGGGCCGGGGACCCAGCCAGAACTGGGCCAGAACTCAAGCATATATGTGGCCCAGTGGTGGGCCAGGCAGATTTTGCTATCTGGGAATAAACACATTCTGCATAACTGACTTGCCATTTTAATTTGCCACAGTAATTATTCATAAACATCTGACTTGGATATATGGTTTGTCAATTTGTGTACAGTAAACACTGCAGGCAGAATGTATCTCGACAAAATATATATGGTTGGATTTGGTTAGTTGTATAGTGTTCAAAATAGATAACAAATTACTAGCACTCTGTTTATATAATTAGTCGAAACAAAAGTATGTCTCACATGGAGTATCACAATGGCCATTTAGTGTACAAACCTGTTTCATAATCTCAGGTATTCAGTTTGAGTATATGATACATACAGTAGCAGAGCGCTGCTGAAGGGCCCTCGGCTACACTGATGCTCTTCTTCATATAGATCACTGATAGATGTATAAAAATAATGCTGTTCAGATATTTAAGTACCTGTATAAACCTTTCAAGAACATAAGAACACTATCAATTTTATACTTGTCTGCAGTAAACAAGTCAGTGTAATTTCAGCTTCATTTTTTTAAAGTGTTCACTTGCATAATGCTCACTGAAGTGCTACAGTACAATAACCATAATCCTCAAGTAAGAGCTGTCAATCAGATGCTGCTGTTACCATCGAAATCACATCAATCTCCAGAGCAATGGGTCTTTTTTAAGGTTAGTGGAGGCAAGCTAACATTAGCTAGCTACCTATTAATTAATGAATCAATTAGTTTAGTGTTATAATAGAGGAGAACTGGGGCAAAAGTAACAAAGTGATTTTCTCTGAGCCCTGACTACATTTGCATTTCAAACTATGACAACATCTTTAGCACGCAAACCTTGACAAAGCTTACAAATATTGCGTTATTTCCTCACCGTTTTGCACGTGTAGGTCCAGGAAGCTGTTTTCAACCATGATAAGTAAATTCCTAAAATGTTATTTTTTTCTTATAACGTGTTGTGTTTCTGGTTTCATGTGTTACAGTACTGTTCAATCTAAAGGTTATTTAGTGCTATAACACATCCCGAAGTTTGACTTCTCAGAGTTTTTCAAAATAAAAAAGTTAATCGTGTTTAAAAGTTCCTGTCGGGACGAAAGTAATAATTGTTACTTTTGTCCAATTGCTAATACTGTTACATTATGTTGAACATTTATATTATTCTAATTTGATTTAATAACATTTTTATGGTGCACATACTTGTTGATTTTTTTTTTTATTCTCAACAATTCAAAATTGTACTGTTGGGTCGCTTTTGAAAAAATGTAATGAAACTGACATTTTTTGAATGAAAATGTAATTTAATAATTTTTTGAAAAGATAAAAAACAAAATATGTTTGTTGTTACATATAAACAAGGTCATAGTCATGTATTTTTACTAAAAACAAGTGTAACACAAAAAAGCTATCTTGTTTTGTTGTTTTACTTTCGTCCTAGCTGACAGGGTCAAGAGTAACAATGTGCTACTTATGTTCAAATAGAAATTATACAGAAGTTGTTTAGCATTTGATCAAAATTCCACCTGGTATCACTGTCTAAAAATGACTTTTTTCATTAAAAAAAAACTTTTTTTAGCCTCTGCTCTACAGATTCAGCAGTAACAACATAAACAAGCGGCTTTCATGGAAAAAACTTAACTTCCGCTAAACTCTGCTAAGAATAAATAATAGCAAAGTAATTTTAAAGAAGTTTATTTATATAATAAGCAAAATAAACAACACGTAGATTACCTAGGAAACCAAAACATTTGTTATTTTTGACAAGGTATTTGTTCAAGAGTTTAGTTTAGCAACTAGTCAAACCATTAAACAAACAGAAAAGTAAAGTTCCGACCAGACGCGTCATCACTTCATTACATGTGCGTCCGCCCTTACGAAAATTAACCATTGTTTTACTACAGTTAAAACCAAAAAATATGGTTGGTTGTGTCAACCATGGAATTCAAAAACCATAGTAAAACCATGGTTTGTGTAGTAAATCTTGGTTTTGATGATCGTAATTAATATACCAAAAAATCATGGTTACCACACTTTTACCACACTTAAACCATGGTTAATTTTCGGAAGGGCGATGAAACTGTCTATACAGTTTAAGTGCAATATATGGATAGTACATATAGTATAGAGGTAGAAGTTGTGATGTACTTTTTATTGGTTTGTTTATGAGTTTGCAGTCTAACATAAGTAAATAAAAAATAAACAGCAGTGGTACACTTAAGGCTATGTTTACACGTACATGGTTATTTTGAAAAACTGAGACATTTACCTTCGTTTGGGCCCTTCTTTTACACGTAAACGTAGATTTCACCTCTGAAACCGATTCTTTTTAAAAACTCTGGCCAAAGTGGATATTTTGAAAACCCTCGTTTGCACGCTTGCATGTACACTAAGATAAACTAATGTTTAGGCAACCAACTTCACATTATGTGCCAGAGCTCGCACTACGTCAAAAGTGCGACCTACGTTTACATGTGACTCTGAACGCTTCCATGATCACATTTTGTTCGTGCAAACTCATTTTGTGTGTTTGTATTTGCAAATACAGCTGCTCCATTATGTCGAGGAGCAGAGACGAGTACTTGGAGGTCAGCAATTTTACTTGTGTTTGACTACATTGCACTGCAAGAACCGACATGCGGATGATGTTAACATACCGCGAGAGCGAGTTGCGAAATCACACGTAGGGGTATCATTTCGAATCGCTCTCGCGGTACTTTGACGCCATCGAACACCTACTGCAATAACTCAACACTCCAACATGAAGAACCAGTCCCCGTCACCACCAGGACCGCTGGTGATTGGCTTACGTGGGCTTGAGCTTCTCTTGATGGCATATATGCACGGGTACGTGTAAATTAACACTTTTCTGAAAACTGACATGTGTGCACAATATTATTTTTGAAATCGGAGAGGTTGAAATGTCCGTTTATGAAAATAGCCGCCCACGTGTAAACATAGCCTTATATCTGTAATTAGCTATTGATAGCAACCAAAACGAGAACTAGCAATAGTATATATTGTACAGTATGTTTTATTTATACCATGCCATTGTGCATTAAATCAGTAGACTGGTTTGATTAAATGGTTGTCTTAATTGTCGTATTGTCTTAAGTAATGTGTGATAGAATAAAGTTTTATAATATTGAAAAAATACACACATCTGCTGTAAATATAGTCTTAAATGTTATTAAATTCCATGTTTTTTATTTCCATTTTTTTATCACTTTCTGCTTTGACTTAATTGTTTTAATTTATCTCAGAGCTTTAGATGTAGGATTCTTTATTCATTTTCTGAAATGCGGATAGGAAAATATACAATTCAGAATGCAAGTCACTAAAAAAGCGGCGGTCACCGTTGAGCCTTATATAACTGTGAAATCCAGATCCAATTTGGTGGTTTGATCTTGTTAGATGAACTCAAGGTCAGTTGTGCTATGAAAACCTCACAGTGTTAATTCCTCTGCGGTCGGTTCTGCCCACACAGACACTGCTAATGTGTCAAATTAACTTCTTTAACATGAACTCTTGTGACAACAGCTACTCGCTCTAGCTGACATTTGAAGTAAATATCATCTGCTGACATTACAAATTCATGGAAACGATTTTCAAATCAGCCGTACGTTATAATAAAGAGTCTTGGTGAATACGCCGCCCTTGTTCTCTCTTAATTTACCCGCTCTCTTATTAATCCTAATTGTTCAACTGGCCTCAGGTATTTAGCTCTTCAATTCTTACTGGAATACATTACAGAATGTCAGTCATAAAGCATGGGTTAGATTTTCCCACATAAATGCACTTAACCTTTTGCGCCAAAGATTGGAGAACTATAATGTTTAGCTATAATCACTTAATTATTAGTCTAGACTTAGTCTTACAGCACCAGGGGTCTCCAGCCCTGCTCCTCATCCTGCAGATTTTATCTCCAACCCCAATCAAACACAGCTGAAGAAACTAATCAAGGTGTTCAGGGTTGCTTGATAATTACAGACAGCTATGTTGCAGCTGAAGACTAAAGGATGGTAGTTCACCAGGAGCAGGGTTGGAGACACCTGGTATATACAGTAGCTATGTATAATAAGACCACTGATGTGCATGTTTGTGACACAATGTATGGTGTCCTGTTTCTGCTCTGATGGTTGAGTGTTCTGCCAAAAAGGTTAAGCACCGAACTGCGCCAACTTTTTGTCATAATGCACAACATCAGTTCTAGGATGCTGAAAATGTGGACAAATATGGACAAACATTGAAGTAATCTGCAGTCTAATCTGATATCTGCAAACTAAAAGCTGATGGGTTATTTCTTACCCAGCTTTGGGTCAAAAAGGGCCCAGCCACTTGGGTTGTAATTTATATGCTGGTTTAAAAAAAATACTTTTAGTGTGTGTGTGTGTAAAGTTATACCTGTAAAATCATAAAATTTTGATGTTCAATTTGTTCTGAAAGCTGCAATCTGCAACTTTCCCTCTCAATCGCCATCTCTGTTTAAAACATAAAATTGCAGGTTACTTTACGTACTTATACTTGAATAATCAATCGTTGGGTCAAAAAGGGACAAGACTAACCCCGTTGAATTGTAATGTAACCTATGCTGGGTTGTTTCAACCCAAAATGCTGGGTTGTTTTAATTGTTGGGTCAAAAAAAAAAAAATTCTGTTGAAAATAACCGAAATAACTTTTTTGTAACTGTGTGTTCACACCAGCAGCGGTTGAGACGTCAAATTCGCGTCTACCACGTCTAGTTTGTCGCTTGAACATTTTGTGTTTACTCGCTTCATTCACGCGTTAAAGCCGTGCGTGAAATTGTAGTCATCGAGACATTCACGCGGAAATTCGTGTCATGGGAGGAGCTTCTGCGAATCCGCTCGCTTTCTGTATTCATGTCACTACTAGAGAAAGCTCCTGATTAGTTAATGCAGTGCGTTTTTCCGCCAAAGTTCAAAATTTTCAACTCCCCGGCCACACTCAATTCGCACCATTTGCACGTCTAGGCGGAATTGCGTCTACCGCGCCACACTTTTCAACACAGAATTACACTTTTCAATGTAAGCACCTCTACATGAGCGCACAAGAAACCACCAAACTGGAAAATGATTAAAAATTAAGTATATAATATAATAAATGGTATTATTGCTCATTTGAATATCTTTGATAATAATTTACTAGGTATTTACTTTTATTTTGACTATCAGAGATTTAATATGATTGATATCAGGCGTCATACTAAACTAGACATGCATTTCCATCTTAAATTTATAAATTATGACTATAAGCTCACCGTTGTGAATCAAAGTATGGCAAAGAGACACTGATTCTTTATGTACTTGCCAAATAACTTGACTTTTGTTTATTTTTAGCCGAAAACATGACTGAAGCTTTAAATGCTTTTTATAATTCAGGTTTATGCAAAGTATCCATTACTTATGTTCAGTTGGGCATATTTAAACAATATTACATTTTCAACAAACAATTAATTAAATAGACAAACACCTCTTGCGTACTTGGGTGATCACAGGCAGGTGTGTCAATACAATTAAAACAACAGAAAAAATCCCACACATGTAACAGCGCATAAATCCTTATTAACTATGTTAAGACCTAAAATACTTCAGGCATTGTTTATTTTGTAATGCTTGACTTAATCCATTGACAAAATGGTTTGGACAGGGTGGTGGACTTTTACTGTTAATAACATGAAGCTATAAATCCAACCGAAGGCAGGCATTTGTAAATTAGTACCATTTTTCCTGCGTTAGTTGGTTAATTCTAGAGAGTCTAATCTGTCAGTCCAGTTAGGATGTTTTGGGCACAAAGTTTTAATCTTTACCTGCAGTGCTTAACTTAAATCCGGTACCAAATGTAATCCCCAGCACAGGTTCACCCCAAAATACGACATAACACCATTATACCAGACTGACAGATGTGTGGCCCATAAGGATGTAAAAACCTTGCCTTTGTTTCTCAAGGCATACTAAAGCCTTTAAATAACTCAACTGAACATATGGACAACACCATTGCTTTACTCAAGTTGCATTTTGCATATTCCACAGATGCAGCACAACGTAAAAAATAAATGAAGAAACTTCTGCTTGTCACTTATTTCACTTTATGTTAGCCAGGCCTGTGTCTATGCCCACCTGTCTGATGTGGGCACAGATTTGGACAGCAGACGCAGTGCCCACGTGGGTATTTAGATTTGTGCACAAAGCACAGTGAACAGGAAGTTGGAGGAATAGGCATCAGGGTCCATCTGCTCTCCGCAGCTGGCGTCCTGACAGCTGGAAATCGATTCTACTGAGATTGGTACCTGTGTCTCAGACTCAGCATTGCACAGCCGGACCGGTGCATTAATGCAATTAATTTAGCCACTGCTCTAAAAGCCAGAATGAAACCGAGAGATGCCAATAAAGTCATGCAATCAACACTATCATACCAGCAATGCTAATGCCAATGAGGCACTTTCACTTCAGAGAGAGAGACAGAGAGAGACTATCGCTATTATCATTATCGTTGGTGCATTTAGTCTTATTTTTACATTTATGCCTCTGGCAGATTCTTTTTATATTTACTATACCACTGTATATCTCATTTATTTTACTTAAGCCATTTTTTGAGCCATCTAAGTCACATTAATTCTTACAATGTGAATAATACAAAGCCGTAAAGAAGTACTGCAGTAATGAAGACCCAGGGCGAAACTGGAGCGAAAGTAGATTATACAAAAACTTGGTATACTAATAAGATCACACGAATTAGCCACTCCATAAAGTAATGTAGTTACATATTGCCATGAGATTGTGTTGCAATAATGTCGTAACAAACCAGATAAACTTTCAGGCTAGCATTAAGAAAATATGCATAGCTTATTATCTAGTTTTCCTAAAAAAAAAAATAAAAAAAAAAAAAAAAAAAAAAAAAATTAAAGGGACATTTCATGAAAATCAGACATTTTCCATGTATAAGTGCAATAATTGGGTCCCCGTTGCTTCTATCAACATAGAAAATGTTAAAAATAACAACCCAGTTACTAAGTAAAAAGGCTTTAGTAAAACTTAGTAACTAAGTTTTTGTAAACTTTTCTCTGCAAGCATGTGAAAAAATAGGTCATTGAAATTTGGCTCCCCTTGTGATGTCAGAAGGGGATAATATCGCCCCTTAAGCTGCATTCAGACTAGCAGTAGCAGAGCGATGCGATCTCAATGAGTGCGTTTACATGCACAGAGTAAGCGGATAACTATCAAAAATCTGCTTATTATAGAAAACTGTTTTCATGCGTTTACATGCAAATCAATAAACCGGCTATGCAGACAACTGCGTTTACATGGTACTTGCAGAATTATCAGTTATCTCGCAGTGACGTCACCACCTATAGTACATAATAGTCGATCAAAAAGCCAACGGCATATCTGTCTTAAGCTGTACTGTGTATCTCTTCTCGTGTCTACAGAACCTGTAAATGTAACATGAGCTTCTATTTTAACAGTTTCTCTGCCAACTGCTTTAGTCAAGCGGAGACTTTTATGCGTTACATTGCGCTTACTTCCGCATGTGACGTTTATCTTTCATACGCGGAGACATGCGCACATGGACAAAACCGTGAGAAAGCCGGTTAAGGTGTTTACATGCCACGCAAAATCGGTGTAATGAGCAAAAAACTACCTGTGCCGATCGGTTTTTGCTTACGCCGTTTATGAGCTTTCCCCGATTAAAGAAAACAGTTTTACGCGTTTACATGACCCCACGTGTTATCAGTTTATTAAGCATAATCGGCGTAAGACTGTGCATGTAAACGCACTCATTGATTTCCATGGAAGCTTGGCAACTTCCGGCGACAGTGACCGTTGGCAACTGGATGGGGCGATTCCAGATGCATGACAAAATTGAAAAATGTTTAACTTTATGCAAATAAAGGAGCGACTACAAATGAGAACGAAGAAGTGGAGTTCACATCATCCGTCTCTCGTCAGTTACTGGAGTGGATGTTACTCATTTGTTTATGACAACCAGATATAGAGATGCCTCTTTTGAAAGAGACGAGCGACACACAGTGACAAAGTCGCTTATAGTGTGAATGTACCTTTAATCTGCAGTATCCAACCACAGGACACAGTGCAGAGCAAAAGATCAGTGTCTGCGTTCATAGAGGATACACCCAAAATCTGCAAATGTTTGCTCGCAGCTCCAAAGTGTCAATTTTAGCATGCTATAATAAATTATATATATTATATTTTGAGCTAGAACTTCACATATGTACCTCGGGGACACCAAAGATTTATTCTACATCTTAAAAAAGTCTTGTGAAATGTCCCCTTTAAAACATATTCAATATGTTTGTCTGAGATTTATTTTATTTGTTTATCCCACTTTTTCATTGCACTATTGTTTCTATATTTGACATTACGCTTTGGCAAAACAAAGTCAAATCTATTCATGCCAGTATCGCACACCAAAATAAAACTAGGAAAGTAACTTGCATTCTTTTTTCTGTTCCTCTGAAGCTCACATCCTCTCTGACCGCTGATAATAGAGGATTGATTACACACCAGAGAGAGAGAGGAAAAGAGAGAGAGAGAGAGAGAGGTGTGTGATGTTACGTGACTGTGTACTGAGATAGGACAGAAGCAGGCCTGTGTGTGCTGACAGACAGAAGTGTACAGGCTGTGGATTGATGCTGAGTCAGACTCTCCTCACCAGACAGCAGAGACTCACAGCATCAGCCAACTGCCCATTAAGATGCCCGTGTTTCCCCAAACATCACATTACAGTGCATTAGCTAAACGCTCGCTATTGAAAGACTATCAGGAGATTACTGTAACTTCTTAAAAATAAAGATTTTTTAAAAGAACCAATAGGTTCTGTGATGTGGGGTTCTGTTGATGTCAAAGGTTCTTTATGGAACCTTACAGCCTTAGAAAAAACTTTATTTTTAAGAATGTATGATTTATCTACAGTCTATCAATGCAAAATTTTCTTATGTACAGTATTACCAAAAGTGGTTATTTATGATGACCGTATTCTTGTGATTCATATGTTTATTATGATTCATTAATGTAATACTGCTGCATTACTTTTCACTGTGCATGTTAGGATGGACCGAATGCGATTGATTGTTGTAGTAAGGATTGTATTCAGCAAATTTTTATGTATAGAGTATGTGAGTGCAAACTCTTTTCTTTTATCAAAACTGTTCAAGCCAGGCCCGGCTCCACGGGGGGCCAGAGTGGGCCTGGCCCACCCAATCGGAGGCTTGGCTCACCCTGGCCCCACACCACATAACAGCCTTTTGGCCAAAAATCTTTAATGTTATACCATATAAACAGACATAAGAAAGATTATTTAGAAAAACAGCATTTCAGATAAAATTTGACCCATAAGGATGGAACTGCCCCTTTTTATCCAATCTAAAGTTAATTAATTGATACAAGATCTGTTAAGGGGTCAAAAAAGTTACAAATGCAAATATAGAGAATAAAACTATAGACATGTAAGATTAAAGCATTAATGTCCCCACCCCAAATAGTCTGGGTATGAGTTACTCACTTCTACCTTAAATAACCTTGAATTTGGTTACATGTCATTTTAGCAATATTACATCATCTAAGCAAAGTCAACAGATGTTGAAAGTGTTTGCTTTTATTTCTTTTACATATTTTAAGCATCTACACATCTATTCTTGGGCTATGGTTAGATGTCTGTTTCACTTAACCTGACAACCCGAATTTTGCCATGTTTTAGCCACAATTTCTTGCTGCCATGGGTTAAAACAACCCAGCATTGGGCCATTTTAACCCAGCGCTGTGTTTTGTCCTGACCCAGCACTGGGTTGAAAACAACCCAGCACTTTTTAGAGTGTAATGTAACCCTAAGTATCAAACTTGCAATTGGACATGAATGATACAATATACCTGTAAAAATGTATCTCATTTCTCAAGAGATATATAGTACTTTCTAAGCTTTTAGAGGTATTATTTTTCACAAGGCAGGCATTAAACATTTAAATAAAGTGAGGGACCAAGGCTGTAGATATATAAAGACTCTTTCCAATTGTATTCAAAGACATTTTTCCGGAAACTTTTTCATTAAGCTGATTGAAAAGCTTCTCACATCCTGATAGCAATCATTAAGTAAAGTGGTCTGAATACATTTATAAAAACATATATATTTTGTAAAAGGTGCAGGATCATACCATGTTTGCCCAATTATTATTATTATTATTTTTTTACTTATATACGTTTTTTCCACAGGTTAAATAATTAAATCAGTTTGATGTTCATTAGCTATTACTCTTAAAAGTAAGATGATTGCATTTTTTAAATTAAAGGTTTGGAATTTGGATTGCGTTTTTCAGACTAGATTTCACTGGCAATTGGGCTGGTTTTGTTATGCAGATCTGGCAACGCGGCATGTTCCATTGCATATAAGCCATGCATGCCGAGCAAGAATGAAAGGCAACCCAGCATTGGGTCATTTTAACCCAGCCCTGTGTTTTGTCCTTAACAAGCACTGGATTAAAAACAACCCAACAATTTTTAAGTGTAGTGTAACCCTAAGTATCAAATTTGCATTGCACACAACATGACAATCATTGGACATGAATGATACAATATAACCATGTAAAAATGTATCTAATTTCTCAAGAGATATATAGTACAGTATTACTTTCTAAGCTTTTAGAGGAATTATTTTTTTCACAAGGCAGGCATTACACATTTAAATAAAGTGAGGGACCAAGGCTGTAGATATATAAAGACTCTCTCCAATTATATTCAAAGGCATTGTAGGTGATTGTTCCAGAAACGTTTTCATTACGCTGATTAAAAAGCTTCTCACATCCTGATAACAATCATTAAGTAAAGTGGTCTGAATACATATAAACATATATATTTTGTAAAAGATGCAGGATCATACAATGTTTGTCCATTTATTGGACTATATACTTTTTAACTGTTGCTGAAGTTTTTTTCACAAGTTAAATAAATCAGCTGTTCGATGCTCATCAGCTATTAATTTTAAAGTAAGTTGATTGCATTTTTAAAATCAAAGTTTTGTAATTTGTGTTGTGTTTATCAGACAAGTTTTGACTAGCAATTGGGCTGGTTTTGTTATGCAGATCTGGCAACCCGGCATGTTCCGTTCCGTTCCATTGCATATAGCCATGCAAGCCGAGAATGAAAGGCAAACAGCCACTACCTTAAGTTCCTCCTGAACCGTCAAAACATAGCAGAAGTCTAAGAAACGGCTATGAAGAAAAACACAGCTAAAAATAAAGTTCATGTGTTTGTTCAAGTGTACAAATGTCTTCAAAAAGAAGGGGCATAGGGGCAGTTTCCCAGACAGGGATTAGACTAGTCCTGGACTAAAATAAATGTAAGAGCTGTCCAAACTGAAAACAACTTGCAATGGCATATCATGAAATACATCAGTGCCCTTTGTTTTGCCTCAAAATGCACACAAATAAGGCATGTTTGTTAAAACTAGTTATATTTCATAATTAAACTAAGGTCTA
Source organism: Paramisgurnus dabryanus (assembly GCF_030506205.2). Classification (NCBI taxonomy): domain Eukaryota; kingdom Metazoa; phylum Chordata; class Actinopteri; order Cypriniformes; family Cobitidae; genus Paramisgurnus; species Paramisgurnus dabryanus. Next base: position 34,542,578 of record NC_133345.1, on the reverse strand, counting down.
GTCCTGGCTTAAGCTAATCCATGTTCGGGAAACCACTCCATAGTGTAAAATGTGAGGGTTTACTATTTCTTATATTAAAGCTTTTTTAAAGCAACAAAATGTGAAAAGCCACAGTTGTCCAGTATATCTCCAGACAATGGTGAGAGAGGCCTACAGATGAACAACTTTATATCATCATCATCATCATCATCATCATCATAAAGGTTCAGGATTGGATGAATGTGTGTAATCAGGGTTCTTGTCTCATGGGTCAGACTCAATCACTGCCTGATGGACACCTGGGAGAACATAGTGGTGACAATCAAGCAATCTCATTTTGTCATCTCCTGACAAAAGAAGACAGCAACCAAATCTTTCTCTGGTCTTCACAATAACCCCCACACACATAGCCATCTATCAACATATTAATATCAGTCAACAGTAGTACATTTTTAATGATAACCATAAGTCTGATAATTTTCACCCAAAAAATCCAGCCTGATTTCACTAGAATTAGTACATATTTTATGAGTTTGTAATTGTGCAAATATGTTCAATTATCATAAAAAAAACAATAACGAAACCCCACCTATAACCGCAAATTCGTACAAATTAATACGAATTAGCTACCTCGTAAAATTGAGATAGTGTTGAAAAATCTGCTCAATAAGAAAGCCAACAGTCCACCTCTTCTCTGCAAGCTGTGCAATTTGGTGTATTTATTAATTTATGTCTGTTACAGAAATCGCGCAGGTGAAATTACATGCATAAGTTTTAAACCAAGCATTATTGGTTTGTTCAAACCTCTCACCCCCAGTATGAGCGATGATGCTTGCCTTAATTATTTGTGTCAGCCAAATTTCAGTTAAGCCCCGATCTGAAAGGAAAAGATGAAGATAAATTCATTCAAATTCAGAAAATTAGATAGAAATGCAAATAAAGATGGATTGATTCAGAGACAGGGGGTGTGATTGGAGGAGAAGACAGAAAGAGTCTGAGAAAATGACAGAGACAAATTGGACGTATAAAGAGAAGAGAATAGTTAGGGGGAGCATGACAGAGAAGAATCGAGATTTGGGGAGCCACAGTTTCTTATCAGTAAAGGTCACCCGAGCAATTACACGATACATTGATTTACACACACCGTTGGAGAGCGTGTGCTCCACGGGCCGAAGGTCAGCTGGTGGTTTTCATGTGTTTGCATGTCTTATCACTTTTGCAGTGTGTGTTTGTTTGTGTAAAGGATGTGACTTACTCAAAGGGTTTTTTCTAGTTCAATATTTGAATTCCTTTGGTTCTGATCAAGAAAAAAAAAAATCATGCTGCAGGTAATGAACAAAATTATGTTAAACACTACAAGACTTTCGTGTGCTGTTTGGGTGCTAAGAGAATTTCTGACATTTAAAGTATCAGGTGAATACTCCCCGATTATAATTTATGAGAATGAATTATTAAAATCAGTATACAGTAAGTCATTAATTACTTAAGGGCTCATTATAGTGCGTAGGTCCTATGGCGTAGTCGTCGTGCAATTACACATGCAGACCGCTAGTAGGCAGTATCCACACGTGTAACCAACAGCCAAAGAAGAAGCAGCTCGGCGGCCAGTAAACTCACAAACAAAGAAGAAGAAGCAGTTTGTTGTTTATGTTTTGGAGGTAAATAGACAACAACAGTTTTGTTGCAGTTTGAGTTACATCACTCCTCTATTTGGCCGATCTTTGTTTAAAAAAAATGTGATGCCGACGGGAGGGGTTTTAGTGGACCGATCAAAGTGTTTGCAGTTCACGTAGAATGGACGCGTTGTTAAATTTTTTCGAGGTGCACACACAGCCTACCAGTGTTGGTGAAAGTTACTTTTAAAAGTAATGCATTACAATATTAAAGGAACAGTATGTAGGATTGTGGCTAAAACTGGTACTGCAATCACACAACTGGTGGCCAATATACCAAACGACAACATAAACATCAGTTGAGGGCTTCCACTCCACTTTTTAAATAACAATATCCTGTCCGGACCGCTGTTGTGAGTGATATAAATATTTGAAATGAAAATGATTTCTTAATGTCTAGTGACATATCAGGGCCATTTAATGATTAATTGATATAAATTTCTTACATACTGTTCCTTTAAGTTACTCCCCAAAAAGTAACTAATTGCGTTACTTAGTTACTTTTCATGGAAAGTATTGCTTATGTTACTTTTTAGTTACTTTTGCGCTACTTTTTCTTGGCTGAGGCTTGATCTCTTTTTATGACTGAAAATCTAATTCTTATCAAATTAATTAAATAAAAAAGTAACTTGCATTACCTTTTTTTAAAAGTAACTCAAATATTAACTCTTTCACCGCCAGCGTTTTTTAAAAAAGTTGCCAGCCAGCGCCAGCGTTTTTCATGATTTTCCTAAAAGTTTATTGTCTTCCAGAAAATGTTCTTCTTCAAATATATAAACATACAATATACCAAATGAAAGAACAGACCCTCTGCTTTAAAAAAAAAAAAAAAAAAAAAAACGTTTCATCCTACCTTCAGTGGTTCTTTTGTAATCAGCTTTTGAATATGGGTAGGTTTCTGCAAAAACACTACATTTTGAGCAAAAAGCTGAGACAATTCCATTTTTGTGACGGACTTTTCATAGAGATCCCATTCAGAGCGATTTTAAAACAGACACGGACATGCAGCAGCTTGCCGTAGGGCAATACTTCCGGGTTTAAAAAGTTGCGGAAGTGTTTTCTCTTGATTGACGAGATATCTCGTCAATGGCGGGGAAAGAGTTAATGTGTACATTTATAAAGTAATGCGTTACTTTACTCGTTACTTCAGAAAATATTATTACGTAATGCACATTACTTGTAATGCGTTACCCCCAACACTGCGGCCTGCGATGTTGAACTTAAATGACACTTTATGCTTAAAGATTTATATGTCTCAGTAATAAATCTAAATGAATGCAGTGTATTTTCAAATGCAAATACTGATTTTTTTGGCTGATGTGAATATTGTAGATTTTCTCCTGCCATTTGTTTGTTTTTAGCAGGTATTGTATAGCCTACTACAGTGCGTTATTGGAAGTATCACATTGATTGCAAGCATGCACTTTTCTAAAAAGTCTTTGAGTACTTTCTAATACAACAAAGGGTTGAACTACAATATCAGCTGTCAAATAGGTCTTGATCAGGTCAGAGAAACACATTAAAAGAGAAAATAAGAAGTTCATTTTAAGATTTCTAAATAGTGTGTAAATAATTGGGCTCTCTGGGACCAGAAGACAGTAAAGTCAAACTGGAGAGAGCATGAGGGTTAATAATGGAAACGACATAACTCTGTTTTTTGGAACAGTCTTTCATAGTTTCTTTGCTGTAAAACTTGCAATCGTTCAACCTGAAAGTCTTTTAGACATCACTTCTGAACTTTTTCATTTAGCAGATCGATCAGTTTCTGTGGACTCGGTCTTCTCGTAATGAATACTCACTGCTCATTTCACTCAGCCTTTCTCGCCTGGTTTTACACCCTGTTAAAAAATACCTCATTTTGCTGTAAAGATGAAGCTTGCACACAGACAGTTACACATGCAATGCAGTCTCTTGAAAGTTTAAAGTTTTGAATGCGTATTACCATAACTTTTTGGACAGTATTAATATAGGCATAATTTGTTTTTGTTTTTAATTCTAAATGAAACATGTGAAGTATATGTAGTGTATAATATTATCATTTAACGCATCCACAAAACCACATTATCCTGCCATACTTTTTGATAAGACTGAACTGATGTCAACTGCTTTGACACATACAGTCTTTACTGGAACTGTGGGTTCGCACCAGATGGGAGTTCAACAATTTGCGCGAGTAGATTACATACAAAGTCAATGCAAAGACGCAATCAGATGCGTCCTCACGTGGGGCGATGTGAATGACGCAATAGGGCTGGCAGGTTTGCTGCGAAAACACGCACTATAAGCCTCAAACGCATCTTCACCAAAGTTGAAGATATTCAACTCGAGCAAAAAATTCGCATGACACAAAGTTAAATCCCGTGAGTAATCTAGAGCGAGTAACGCAATGCCTTGCGTTTGGTGTGTATGTAGCATAACTGTGGGTTTACACCAGACACGTTTAACGATTTGCACTAGTAGATTACATACAAAGTAAATGCAAAGACCCAAACGGACTTGTCCTCGCGTGGGGTGATGCGAATGACGCAATATGGTCGGCGCGTTTGCTGGAAAAATACACGCGCTATTCACCTCAAACGCATCTTCGCCCAAGTTCAAAATATTCAAGTTAAATTCCATAAGTAATCTAGAGCGAGTAACGCGATGCCACGCATTTGGTGTGTACGTAGCATTTATGGCAGAAATGTGTGAACAGGAACATAAAAAAATTGGTCCAGCCATTTAACCAGTAAGAGAAGTTATAAGATTACCAATAATTTACTGATATGATTCTAGGTGTGCACAAAGAAAATCGTTACAGGCATAGGTGGCAATTTCTTGTTCTGCTTGGCACAATGTCATGCAACACTAAGGTTGCTTAGCAAAGGCAGACTTTGGAAAGAAGGATGGTCGTGTTTTCCACATGGTTTTTACATAGGAATGTGAAGCGCCCTTATTCAGCCTATTCATCGAAGCATTGTGGATTGCAAGATCAGGTAGGCCACCAAATTTCAAATGAATTAAAAATACGCGTCTGCCAAATGCATAAATATACACTGCAAAAAAATATTTTCAAGAAAAAAATTCTTAATATTTTTGTCTTGTTTTCAGTAAAAATATATAAAATTCTAAAAAAATTAAGATGCTTTTTTCTTGATGAGCAAAACGACCCAAGAAAATACGTCTAGTTTTTAGACCAAAAATGTCAAATTTAAGTGATTTTGTGCATTAAACAACCAAAAAAACTTTTTTCTTCTATTTTAAACTATTTTTTCTTGAATTTAGTGAAAAAAAAATTTTTTTGCTTACCCCATAGGCAGATTTTTTGCTTGTTTTATGCACAAAATCACCTAAATTTGATGTTTTTGTCTAAAAACTAGACTTATTTTATTGGGTCTTTTTGTCCATCAAGAAAAAGCATCTAAATTTAAGAATTTTTTGATATTTTTTTTACAGAAAACAAGACAAAAATACTAAGATTTTTTTTCCTTGAATTTTTTTTGCAGTGTACTATCTATTTGTCGAATTGCTCAAGTCCCTTGTACACTCTCTGTGAATATATTACTGTTTTATGTTTTGGACTTTTTTCCTTAAAGTTCAGTTTGAAGTCATCTAATACAATGTTGTTTTGCCAAGAGTATCCGTGCACGACTGTCAGCTTTGCCAAAGAAGTAAAACCAACAAAAAAACACAGACTGCAGATATGAAGTCCTAACCCATCATTGTTTACAACACAACACCAACCTCGCCACGTGGCAGTTTAGAGGAAACTTTTAGTACTGATGTGTGAATGATATCTTACTGGTAAAAGACTTAACGTCATTGTGCACATTTTTGTATTTACTAGTATTCTGTGAAATTTATGGTAATTTACAAAAATTACTGTGTGAAAAAGGCTATTGTCAGTGCCAAGAACTGAAGGTGTGTAGGCCAGTTTGTATCTAATAGCTTTCTGTGTCTCTGTATTGGACTCTGTGGCAGCCTTCGGTTCCTTTCGGATCAAAGTTATAATGATGATGAGCTGGATGTCCACCTGTCAACAACACTTGGGTCAAAACACAATTTTGAAGACGCCATTGTCCTGGTAAAAATAAACATTAAAGTGCACCTATTTCATTGTAAAAAAAACAACGTTATTTTGTGTGTTTGTGTGGTCTATGGTTAAAAAAGCTATGGTTAAAAGCTGTTGTAGCTCCAGATATCCTGCCTTCCTCAAACTTTTAGATTTTGTACAAAACTCATTGATCTGATAAGCGATGTGTCCCTGATTGGCCAGCTAATCTGTACGTTGTGATTGGCCTGAATACCTCTGACATCAGCCGGAAATGTGACGCTCCTTACCATGTTTGAAAGATTCAGTCACAATGCAATGCAACTTTACAGGCTGTGAGTCCGAAGCAGGAGGAATTATGATAATGTCGGTCTTGTCTACATCACCAATCCCAGAAAGTAAACTATTTCCGACAATCTGTGTGTTTGTTGTAGTCCTAGAAAAGAGATTTACGTCGGAGACGATAACTCTCGTCATCATTTACTTTGGGGTTTGTGTCTTTTGCATATCGTACTAATACACACTTACACACCAACAAAAACGT